>NW_027597468.1:0-79221 GCF_964194155.1 Cetorhinus maximus | reverse complement strand
AAGGGACATCCTTAGATGCTTCATTTCGATTGTTCGAGTGTCGATTCCTAGGAGAGAAAAACCAGCAGAGTTCAGGTGACATTAAAAGAATCCAACACTTTGGACAAGTGTGGAAAGGAGCCGTTCAGGAGCACAGACCGATTAAATTACACTCAACATCCTGGGTACCAATAGCAGCTGGAAAATGGGTCACAGGAGCTGCACGGTGATGGAGCACAGAGTGTAGAGGAGAGGAGGCTCATAGGGGAGGCAATGGGCAAGAGCTGGACACTCCACAGGAGCTGTGCTGACCGAGGCACCAGACAAATAGAAAAATGCCAGCTCACCTCAATATTGGAGAAGAAGAAGAATTGATGAGGATCTCGGTTAACACTGAGCTGAAGATGATGGGGATCAGATCAGACACGAGGAGGTTGGGAGTGTCCGGACTCTCCAGACTGATCCTGAAGGATTGAGAGGAGCCACAGATGGACAGGATATTCCTTGATGTGCTCAAGCCCAATCCAGCAGTGACCAAACAGGTTAACAGACACAGAAATATCGCGATGGAGAGTCAGAGGACAGAGTTAGAGAGTCTGTAATAATCTCCCCTCCCCACCGCTGGGTGGGTGAGAGGTGGGCAGGGAGATGGGGATGTTGAAGGAGACAAGGAAATCCAAGATGGCTGCCCCAGTGATGGAAACCACTGATGGCCGGGTCACAGGGTGCTGAGATTGAGCAAGAACTTGCATTTATATAGCAGCCTCATTGTCCAAAGGTGCCTAACAGGGGAAAGCGTGAGCCACATAAGGAGATATTAGGACAGGTGACCAAAGTCTTGATCAAAAGGTGGTAGGTTTTAAAGAGCGCCTGAAAAGGAGAGGTTTAGGGAGGGAATTCCAGAGCTTAGGGCCCAGGCAGCTGACATCACGACCGCCAATGGTGGAGTGATGGAAATCAGGGGATGGTCAAGAGGCCAGAGAGATGAGCACAGGCAGCTCAAAGTGTATCGCTGTACACAACATTTCCACAACACTAAATGTAATAAAACTAAACTGGAATTAACAATGGGAGCTGTGGAACATTCTAGAACTCACCATCTTTGCCGTGTTTGGAATATGAAAACCACGATTACAGCAACAAGAACAACAGGAATTCCGATTCCCAATCCCACTCTTGCTCCAGTAGAGAGTCCAGAATCTATGGACAGAATGAAGACATTAACAGACTGGGACACACTCACAAAACTAACAGCAGAGACCTTCAGCACCTAGTGTTTCAGAACCAACCCCAGTACAAACAGATCCCTGGTTAATTCTAGTCCTGGAGGGACGTAGGAGGTTAGATACCAATAATCACACACACACACCAGGCCACCCCACAGCTCCGTGCACACACACACTGTCCCACAATGTGATGGATACATGCTTTCCAATCGACATAACTGGACACTGACCAGCAGCAACCTCCCTCCAGTTAAACCCAACAGTCCGCTGAAATAGAGCGGGAATTTTAATTAAATCAGGAAAGGAAAGCCACGGGATTGGGTGGAACACTGATTTACACCCAGGTCAATATTACTCCCCACTGACTTCAACCAGCGTTACACACAATCCCGTCAGTTTCCCAATAGGAGGGTTCGGTTAAAATTGTACCCAGACTTTCCACACAGGATTCCAGAGACACTAATGCTAGTGGGAAGCAGGAATCCTCAGTTCTGTATCTGAGGGACAGGAAGGTGAGATTCAGAAAACAGAAATAACAATTCCAAGTAGTTTAAGGGCCAGTTACAGGTAACAGTGACCCACACCACTCACTCTCACAGAATCATTCTATGGTGAAATATCACACAGCATTTCAAACATTCTAATGTTACTACCTGTCTCTGCAGCATGTTCAAATGTAAGAGCTGAAAACACATGCAGTAGTTTAGAAACAGATTTACCTGGTACCTGTGTGTGTTCTAAAGAAAACATCATGTGTTTAGTATTGTGTGTGAAACAAACTGCAGAAATGTTCAAAGACTCTATCGGGCTTTAGGGAAACACATCCTGGGAGGAACGGGATTTGGGTCAAACTGATCGGGAAGGATCAGGAACAGGGTCGGCAAAGTGAAAAATCCAACAGGATTGCATTAACTGTGGGGGGGGGGTAGAATGGAAGTTTTCCAGAGTTACCCTGAGCAGGATCATTCCCAGCAGCCTACATCCCCCTGTGGAGAGAATCCCCCCAGGATCCTGGGTCTACTGGGATACACTTTCAAGGCAAGTGCACTGGGTCTTGTAAAGGCTGCCTGAGAGGTGCGATGGGCCCCACCTCCCCAACATCTGGAGATGGATAGAGCTCTTTGCTGGAGAGTGAGTGCAGCTTGATAGCTCCATTAACTCCTTCCATCACCCAGTTTGACAGCTCTGTCCTTCAGGGCTCAGTCTGCTCAGTCAGTGGTGCTATTACTGACCCAGCCTTAGTGATGGACATTGAAGACCTCACTCAGTACATTCTGTGTCCTCGCTACCCTCAGTGCTTCCTCCAAGTGGCATTCAACATGCAGGAGTACTGATTCATCAGCTGAGGGAGGGCAGCTTGATAACACTGTTAACTCCTTCCATCAGTGAGTATGACTATATCACCCAGCTCTCCCAGCATGGACACTAGTCCCCAGATGTTAGGGAGGGGATATTGCAGAGTCCACTGGGCTGGGTGGGTCTTTGTTGTTTCCTGATTCCATAACTGGGTCACATCCAGTGATCTGTTCAATTTTAGTCTCTTTTTTTCTCATGGTTTGATTCTGATTGAAGTGGCCGAGCAAGTCAGAGGACAGTTAAAAGTCAACCAGGTTATTGTGGGACTGGAGTCACATAGAGACCAGACTGGGTAAGGACGGCAGGTTTCCTTCCCTAAAGGGACATTCGTGAGCCAGTTGGGGTTTTACAACAATCCAACAGCTTCAGCGTCACTTTTATTGGAACCAACTTTATATTTCCAGATTTTTATTTAATAAACTGAATTTAAATTCTGGAAGTGCCATGGAGGGATTTGAACTCTCATCCTCTGGATTATTAGTCCAGGTCTCTGTATTACTAGTCAAGTAACATAACCACTGAACAACCGAACCCATACAGAGATTAAATACAGAATACCTGAAACAGAAACCTCTCACCTCTTAGTGAGATGACCAAGATCAGTTTGCTCCCAATAATAGCCCACACTCGTGTTCCTGTAAATCTGACACTGATACTGGTTCATGTCAGACTTCCTGAGGTCAGAGATCAGAACCAACCAGTTGCCCTGTTCCAGTTGATCTTTGAACAGTTTTGTTCTGTTTCTGAACCATGGGTCTTGTCCTGTCAAATCGTCATTCCCAGTGATGAACTTGTGTAAATGTTCATGCTGAGATGTCCCCCAAATTACCAGTAAATCTGAGACTGGGACATTGCGTTTGTAGGTACAGGGCAGCACAACCTGCTCCCCAAGGAGCCCAGAAACTGGCACAGGCGAGTCACCAGGGAAAGATTGTAAGTATTTATCCACAGATATAACCTCCCTGCTGGTACATTACATCCCAAGCTTCACATGGTTACACTGCGATGCTTGATTTACAAGAAGCACTGACCAGTAAATCACTGCTTTCATTTCTGAGGGAAGGTTAAAGCTCAGGCATTAAGGGCCTTCAACTAAACCCAGCTTGTGCTGGAGATTTGGGATCATGTACATCCACCAGAGAAGGCAAATGGAAACCTGGGTTTCTCATCCCATAAAAAAGATGGCCCCTCAGGGAGAAGCCAGAGGGAGTGGCACCGCCCCATCTGGCACTACCCTAGGAGGTGTTGTGCTCAATTTTCCCCATGTCTATTGGAGGGGGATTTGGCCACATGACCACCTGACTCAGGTGAGTGTTGAAGCCACTGAACCACAGCTGACCCCTCATCTAACATTATAAAATTTCACACGGTATTACCTTCGGTTGTGTTGTGTTGTTTATAATGATCAACTGCAGGAGTTACACTTGGGTCTGGGGTTCGACAAACTGGAATAGAAAACATTACAGTTCAAATGCGAATTAGATCCACTATTTAACTTAAGCATCTCCCCCCATTCAGCTAATCTACTGCTGAAGCCCTCATGTCTGCGTTTATTATTTCCAGACTCAACTATTCCAATGTTCTCCTGGGCAGTGTCCCACATTCCACCCTCTAATCTCCAGCCCATCCAAAACTCTGCTGCCGTCATATCCTAACACCCACACCAAGTCCCTTTCACACATCACCCCCATGTTGCTCACTGATATACATTAGCCTCCGGTCCAGTAATGCCTCAATTTTAATATTCTCATCCTTGCTTACTAATCCTTTCATTGCCTCCCTATCTCTGTAACCTCTTGTCCCTCCGACCATCCTTATCTCTAACTTTCTCCAACCCCTCAAATCCTCCCCATCTCTCCACTGTCTTCCAGCCCCTCCCTGTCATTGTAACCTGCAACCTTCACTACAACCCTCTGAGATCTCTGCGCTCCTCCAATTCAAGCCCCTTGAGCATCCCCCGTTTTCCATCGCTCCACTAATGGCGGCCGTGCCTTCAGCTGCCTGGGCGCTAAGCTCTGGGACTCCCTCTCTAAACCTCTTCGACACTGTCTGTCCTTGTTGAAGATGAGCCTTAAAACCGACCTCTGACTGAGCTTTTGGTCACCTGTTCCTAATGTGGCTCAGGGCCAAATCTGGTTTTATGAAGCTCCAAAGTTGAGATTTAACAAGGCTAAAAATGCTCTTTCAATTAAAGTTTTTGAAAGTTGGATAAACACCTGAATGGGGAAAGAAATCTGCAGAACTGTGGGAAAAGAGAAGGGGACTGGGATTAATTGAGTAGCTCTTCCTCAGAGGCAGCACGATGGGCTGAATGAACTCCTATGTTGCACGATTTTCAGTCACCACTCACACTGTAGATCTAAAGGCAATCATCCATTTATTTACTCAAATAGTGAGCGTGGGTAACATCACACTAAAGGGCAGCTGGAACACCAGCTCTGGTTGGATGTACTCCTCCAGGTCTGATCACATGACCACGTTACAGACATAGCTGCAGGATGACAAATTGGGACCTGAATATTAAAGGGCTCATGAAATTTAAGATGGACAGGAAGCTAGGAAAAGGTGGAGGGGTGGCTCTGTTAATTAATTGCAGTAATAGGTCATCCCTCACTATTGTGCTAAATTCAGGAAACCAGGATGTAGAAACGGTATGGGTCGAGATGAGAAATGATAAAGGCAAGAAGTCATTTGTGGGAGTGGTGTACAGGCTCCCTAACAGTGACCACACAGTAGGATGGAATTTAAAGGAGGAAATAATGGGAGCTTGTCAGAAAGGCACATGGGGACATTTTATTCCGCATATAGACTGGAAAAAAAATCAGATGGGCAAAGGTAGCCTAGATGAGGAGTTTATAGAAAGTTTTTGGGAAAGTTTCTGAGAACAGCATGTTCCGGAGCCAACCACAGAGCAGGCTATACTAGACCTGGTATTGTGCAACAAGATAGGATAAATTGTTATCCTCATAGTGAAGACACCCTTAGGTGGCAGTGATCATAATATGATTGAAGTTTACATTCAGTTTGAGGGAGAGAAGAGTGGGTCCAAGGCTAGTATTTTAAACTTAAATACGGGCAATTATTTGGGAATGAAAACAGAGCTAGTTAAAGTGGACTGGAAAATAAGGCTAAGGGATATGTCAGTAGAGATGCAGTGGCAGATATTTGAAGGGACATTTCAGAATACACAAAATAAATACATTCCAATGAGAAAGAAAAATTCCGAGGGGAGGACACACCACACATGGTTAACTAAAAGAGTTAAAGACAGTATCAAACTTCAAGAAAAATCATAATTGCGCAAAGATGGGTGGCAGCTCAGAAGATTGGGCAGAATATAGAGAACAAAGAATGACAAACAGGTTAATAAGGAAGGAAAATTAAGAGTCTGAGAGAAAGCTAGTTAGAAATATGAATACAGATAGCCAGAGTTCCTATAGATACCTAAATAAGAAAAGAATTAACAGAGTGAGCATTGGTCCTATAGAAAACGAGTCTGGGGAATTAATAATGGGAAGTAAGGAGACGGCAGATGAATTGAACAGATTTTGTATCAGTCTTCACTACAGGGGATACAAGTAACATCCCAGAAATAGCTGTAAATCAGGAAAAGGGAGAGAGGAACTCAGGAAAATTACAATCACCAATGAAACGGTAGTGAAAAAATTGTTAGAGTTGTGGGCTGAAAAATCTTTGGGGCCTGATGGAATTAATCCAGGCTGTGGCCCTTTAGTTCAAGCTGGTTTATTTTTCAAGATAACTCCTCAATGCTACCACACAGTGTTCCAGCTGTATCTTTCTATTCTATTTAGATGGGATAATCAATGGCCATCACCTGTTTAACTAGCAATTGTTTTTATCAAGGTGATTGCCACATTAATAAATGGGTGGGATAAAACGAGTGGTGTGCCACAGGGATTAGTGCTGGGGCCTCAACTTTTCACAATTTATATAAATGACTTGGATGAAGAGACAGGAGGTATGGCTGCTAAATTTGCTGATGAAGTAAGTTGTGAAGGGGACATAGATAGCTTAAGTGATTGAGCAAAGATCTGGCAAATGGAGTATAATGTGGGCAAATGTGAACTGTCCATTTTGGCTGGAAAAATGAAAAAGCATATTATCTAAGTAGTGAGAGATTGCAGAGCTTAGATGGAGGGATCTGGGTGTCCTAGTGCATGAATCACAAAAGGCTAGTATGCAGGTACAGCAAGTAATTAGGAAAGCGAAGACAATGTGAGGTGAACTGAATATAAAAGTAGGGAGGTTATGCTCCAGTTTAAGGAAGGATGTAAATGTGTTGGAAGCAGTTCAGAGAAGGTTTACCAGACTAATACCTGGAATGTATTGGTTGTCTTATGAGGAAAAGCTGGACACATTAGGCATGTATCTGCTGGATTTTAGACTGAGAGATAACTTGACTGAAACATATATGATCCTATGGTTCAACGTCCTGTCCAAAAGACAGCACGTCCCTGTCCCTGAACAGTGAGGTTTCAAAACCCACACCACAGACCTGAGCTCAAAAAAATGCTGACATTCCCACTGCGGCACTGAGGGAGTGCTGCACTATTGGAAGTTCTGTCTTTTAGTCGAGACATTAAACTGAGGGTCCCTTTTGCCCTCTCCCATGGAGGTAAGTGATCCTACAGCCAGTACTGGAAGTGGAATAGGTGACTTCCTCCTGGTTTATTTGGCCATCAACCAACATCCCTAGCAGATTACCAGGAAAGATGCAATATAAACACAGGTCTGTCTTTAATGTTGGAATCATCTTGAAGTGATGGGAGAAAACTGAAATTGGAACTTACCTGTCTGAGATACGTTGAACTGCTGGTTGGGGGTCTCTCCTCGTGTCGCTATGATTCAGAACATGTTTCACTGTCTGTGTGGCCTCATGACACAAGACTTAATGGCATCCACACTTCAATATAAACTGGAACATCCTCATTGTTGTGATTGAGTTTACTTCAATAGCAAGGACACATTCATGACTCCATTTAGTTGCTGTTTGTCTAGGTCCAGTGTCTGAGACGCACTGAACATCCTCATGACTGTGGCTTTTTCACCAGACACTTTTTTCCCTCTTTATTACAATCCCTTGCCGCTTCCCATCCCTTGTTCCCTCTACCCCGGTGAGCGTCGGTGAGAATTCCAGTCTCTGATACTGGGTTAAATCCAGCTGGGAACTGGTGTCTGATTGAAGTGGAAATCAACCCATCACCCATTGTATCTACCCAGACACTCCTGGTAGCAAATTGTTAGTCTGGATAAGGACTTGTCCATATAAAAAATATTCCTTCTGGAGCACAATCTACTGGATGTAAAAGGAATCTTTACAATGATATATTAATTCTTGAGATGGGAGCGTCTTTGGCGAAGGCCGACGTTTATTGTCCATCCCGAGACGCCCCTTGAGAAGGTGGTGATGGGCCGCCTTCTTCACCCGTTTCAGCCCCGTGTGGTGAAGGGGCTCCCACGGAGCCGTTAGGGAGGCAGTTCCAGGATTTTGACCCAGTGACGATGAAGGAACGGCCGGTATATCTCCAAGTCGAGGCGGTGTGTGTGTGACTGGGAGGGGAGCTTGGAGGTGATGCTGTTCCCAGGCTCCTGCTGCCCTTGTCCTTCTCGGGGAGGCTGGAGGTTGTGGCTTTGGGAGGTTTTATTGAAGAAAGTGGGACTGGGAACAGAAGAGAAAGAAAACTTGTTATAATAAAAGCAAAAATACTGCAGATGCTGCAAGTTTAAACTGAAAACAGAACAGCTCTGAAAGCATCAACATTAAACTGGAATCATTAACTGTTTCCCTCCTGATCTGCTGAGTGTTTCCAGAATTTTCCAATTTCACAAACTCAAACAGATGACGTCATCTCCCCACCCACAGGAGCGAAACCAGAGTCAAAGCTGCCGGATCGCCCTGTCAATCAGCGCTCACCCCGCCCAACACAAACCAGATCCAATCAGCTGCCGGGACGCCCTGTCAATCAGCGCTCACCCCGCCCAACACAAACCAGATCCAATCAGCTGCCGGATCGCCCTGTCAATCAGCCCTCACCCCGCCCAACACAAACCAGATCCAATCAGCTGCCGGGACGCCCTGTCAATCAGCGTTCACCCCGCCCAACACAAACCAGATCCAATCAGCTGCCGGGACGCCCTGTCAATCAGAATCTCCACGTTTACTGCGGCCATTTTCTCTCGATGTCGTTTTTTTTGCTGATCCCGTTCCCGCTCCAAACCTGACAGTTTAATCCGGTATCAGCAGGAGGAACCGCCCGGTCCCCGCTCCCGGTCCCCGCTCCCACTCCCGGTCCCCGCTCCGGTTTTCACTGAGGGACCCGCAGCTCCTTTTCCATCCATTTCCCCCCCCCCCCCGGATAAAGAGTTAAATCCGGGTGAAGATAAAGGAAAGTTTCCCCCCGGATCCCCCTCCCTCCCCCCGGGTGTGAGACACTGACAGGACCTGCAGCTCCTTTCCATCCATTCCCCGAGAGAGGGATCCGCTCAGAGCCGGGGACAGGTGGACAACAGGAGAGACACATCCACCGGGCCGAATGGGAAAGAGGCGGGGCCTGTGTCCGGCTCCATTCAGACAGGGGGGGGGAATATTCCCAGACTCTCCTCCCTCTCCCCCCGGGGCTGAAGTGAACAGTTTCCCGGGAGCCGGCACCGGGATTGTAGAATTAATCCAATCACCACAGGATAAAAGCAGCTTTTACCCCGGCTTTTCCTGACAGAGACTGGGTCATTATTCCTCACTCCCCCCCTTACTCACTGTGACAATGGGACAGTCCAGGCTGCTGCTGACGTCAGATGGTGATTTCAGTTCCAGTGGGCGGGAACCTCCCTCGGGTTATTTCTAGACACAAACAACAGCAAATGAATTAACCAATCACAGCAAATGAGGCGGTTCCGTCGTCATTCCATTCTGATTGGGGATTGGACACTGGGTTTATACATCGGCCAATAGCAAGTGTATAAAAGACAAAGACTCAGTGACTGTCTCAATTGAGACAACGTAAAACTACAGAGCGTTCAGTCCCTCCCTTTAACCACTTAACTCGTTTGTTTCATTCTCTCTTTCTGGGCGCAGCCGCTCCACTGAATAAACCAGGAAAAACACCCGCTGCAGTGAGAAAACCGCAGCAAAGACTGAAATATCCGAGCAGCCAGAGATATGTGGCTTTCAGCTAAATTATATACCAAATAAACAATCCCACAGTGACTCGGGACTGTAAACCCCCTCCTGTAGCAACCAAGAGCGGGTGGATAAATCACAAACAGATAAAAACAGAGAGTTCAGTCAGATATACCCAGAGTCTGGTTCCTGTATTAAAGGGTTTCAGTCAGATAAACCCAGAGTCTGGTTCCTGTATTAAAGGGTTTCAGTCAGTTCAACCCAGAGTCTGGTTCCTGTATTAAAGGGGTTCAGTCAGATATAACCAGAGTCTGGTTCCTGTATTAAAGGGGTTCAGTCAGATAAACCCAGAGTCTGGTTCCTGTATTAAAGGGGTTCAGTCAGATAAACCCAGAGTCTGGTTCCTGTATTAAAGCGGTTCAGTCAGATAAACCCAGAGTCTGGTTCCTGTATTAAAGGGGTTCAGTCAGATAAACCCAGTCTGGTTCCTGTATTAAAGGGGTTCAATCAGATAAACCCAGAGTCTGGTTCCTGTATTAAAGGGGTTTAGTCAGATATACCCAGAGTCTGGTTCCTGTATTAAAGTGGTTCAGTCAGATAAACCCAGAGTCTGGGTCCTGTATTAAAGGGGTTCAGTCAGATAAACCCAGAGTCTGGTTCCTGTATTAAAGGGGTTCAGTCAGATAATCCCAGAGTCTAATTCCTTTATTAAAGGGGTTCAGTCAGATAAACCCAGAGTCTGATTCCTGTATTAAAGGGGTTCAGTCAGATAAACCCAGAGTCTGATTCCTGTATTAAAGACGTTCAGTCAGATAAACCCACAGTCTGGTTCCAGTATTAAAGGGGTCCAATTAGATAATCCCAGAGCCTGGTTCCTGTATTAAAGGGGTTCAGTCAGATAAACCCAGAGTCTGGTTCCTGTATTAAAGGGGTTCAGTTAGATAATCCCAGAGTCTGATTCCTGTATTAAAGGGTTTCAGTCAGTTCAACCCAGAGTCTGGTTCCTGTATTAAAGGGGTTCCGTCAGATAAACCCAGAGTCTTGTTCCTGTATTAAAGGGGTTCAGTGAACAAGTTCAGCCAGGTGGAGAAGGATGGAGATTGGAGGAGAAACTGGCAGCCAAAGAGAATATGTGTTTTTGGGGGCTGCAATGTAACTACATTTATATTAAAAGAGAATTTTTCCTTAAAAGGTGTCTGCAATTCAGTTGTCTGGGCCCCAAGCTCTGGAAAACTGATCTCATTTTCCTCCTCTGACCTAACTCCAGATGTGGCTTGGTATCAAATTCTCTTTTAGCATGTTCCTGTGAAACACCTTGGGACATTTATAAAACACCTTTAACATTATAAAATATAACTTGTTCATGACGTGTTTCAGGAACAAGTCTGGATTCCTGTCATTATTCAGTTGCTATCTCGATGTGTGAATACTATTTCTATGTTCCAGCATTTTCTCTCCGTGACTGTGTAAGGGTCTCCACCCTTGAAGAAGTTGAATTGCTCTGCTTGTTCATGCCAAAACCACTTCCACCCCAGGAAAGGTGAAGGGAGATCACACACTCCCTCCCTCCCAATCCCTCTCCCCACACCTCCCCTTCCCCTAATGCCCAATCACCAGAAAGGCTGACTGGATGATCATTCCTGGCCTCCGGAAGTTCCCACAATCACAGATACTAGTCTTCAGCCAATCTCATTCACTTCTCACATCGGGAGACTCACTGCCTGCAGACAGCATGACCTCTGCTCAGGCAGTGACTACCAGAGTCATTAAACATCAGACTGTAGATCCACTCATTTCAGCATCAGCTTATCTTTAATTAGACTTTGCATCAACAACAATATGCAGAAAAGTAAAAAAATACACCTGACAGAAACGTATAGACACATTCAGAAAATATTTACATTAGAAGTTTCATACAACCTTTGACAAATATGACCACTCACTGTCTGGCACAAAAAACATCTAAAAAAAGACAAAATTAAAATATACCGGACTTAGACTCAGTGCTGGGGAAACTCAGTCAGTGCTGGACAGTCCCGTTCCCCAGAAGGTTTAGTTCTCCAGCCGCTCCATCCTGATGCTCAGGTGCTGTTGTCACAAGGCCCCGTGCTCCATCTGAACAGGTCACCTCTGTGACAACTTAAGATGCTCCATTTTGAGTGATCTAGTGTCTATTTTGTTTCCTAGGACAGAAAATCCAGCAGAGTTCAGGTGAAATTAAAAGAATCCAACACTTTGGACAAGTGTGTAAAGGAGCCGTTCAGGAGCACAGACCGATTAAATTACACTCAACATTCTGGGTACCAATGGCAGCTGGAAAATGGGTCACAGGAGCTGAACGGTGATGGAGCACAGAGTGTAGAGGAGAGGAGGCTTATAGGGGAGGCAATTGGCAAGAGCTGGACACTCCACAGGAGCTGTGCTGACCGACAGAGGGAGGGCCAGAGGACAGAGTTAGAGAACCCTGCAATAGTCCCTCCTCCCACTGTGAGGGCTGTAGATGGGGACAGGCGGTGAGCACGGAGATGTGGATATTGAGTGAGTGAAGGGAATCCGAGATGGCCTTCCCAGTGACTGAATCATCTAATGTCTGGGTTAAAGGGTGGTGGTTTGAAAAGTGTAGGAGGAGACTGAACAGCAACAAGTTGCATTTATATAGAACCTTCAACAGAACATACCACAAGGGCTTATGGAACAAAATTTGACACCAAGCTACACAAGGGTTCAGGCAGTGGGGTAGGCTTTAAGGAGCAAATGGTGTCGTTGGGAGGTAAGGAAGAGAGACAGACACAGACAGGCAGAGGCTGAGGGAGGGAATTCCAGAGTTCGGTCCCAGGCAGCTAAAGGCTCAGCCACCAATGATGCAGCGATGGAAAATCTGGGATTCTGAAGACACCAGAATTGGAGGAGTGCAGAGATCTGAGGGTTGTGGGGCTGAAGGAGGTTACACATGGGGAGGAGTGAGGCCACAGAATGTTTGATAAAAGGATGAGAATGTTAAAATCTGGCTATCTCAGACCTAACTAAATTCAAGGATGAACAGCAGCAGATTTACAATCAAACCCTTGTGGCACGGGGACCCCCCAAACAACAGGGGAGTGGGGGGAAGGGGGGGGTGGAGATACCATAATGAGTGAGTCAGTGCGGAACTGTGTGAAGTGCTGTCTTTCAGCTGAGATGTTAAACTGCCTGCTCGGCTGTCTAGCAGCCTCCTGTGCAGTGAAGTGTTCGGGCTCAGCACACAGAAATTATTCACCGAAAACCGGTTTCTGGTTGACTGGGCTGTAGCTGGGCCGGCGGGGCACAGCTGCCGTTCTCTGTAGCCGTCAGAGCCCTGTTGCTGGAGAGTGAGTGCAGCCTGATAGCTCCGTTAACTCCTTCCATCACCCAGTTTGACAGCTCTGTCCTTCAGGGCTCCATCAGCTTGGTCAGTGATGGTATTACTGACCCACTCTTGGTGATGGACAGTGAAGTCCCCACTCAGTACATTCTGTGTCCTTGCCACTCTCACTGCTTCCTCCAAGTGGTGTTCAGCATGGAGGAGCACTGATTCATCAGCTGAGGGAGGGCAGTAGGTGATAATCAGCAGGAGGTTTCCAGGTCCATGTTTGACCTGAAGCTGTGAGACTTCATGGGGTTCAGAGTCAATGTTGAGGATTCCCGGGACTACTCCCTCCGGGCTGTATACCGCACCTCTGGTGGGTCTGTCCTGCCAGTGGGACAGAACATACCCAGGGATGGTGATAGAGGAGACTGGGATTCAGGGTTAATTCTGTGAGTATGACTCTGCCAGACAGCTCTCCCAACTTGGACACCAGTCCCCAGAAGTTAGTGAGGGGACTTTGCTGTGTCGACTGGCCTGGATTTGTCTGTGTTGTTTCCTGTTTCGATGCCTGGGATGAAGCCAGTGATGATTTAGTTTTATTCTATTATTTCTTTCCAATGGTTTGATATCAATTCATTTTGAACTGCCCTCTGACCTCCTCGGCCAGCTAAACCAACCAGGTTAACGTGGGACTGGAGTCACATAGAGACCAGACTGGGTAAGGACAGCAGGTTTCCTTCCCTAAAGGGACATTCGTCAACCAGTTGGGGTTTCAACAATCCAACAGCTTCAGGGTCACTTTTATTGCAACTAACTTTATATTTCCAGATTTTTATTTAATAAACTGAATTTAAATTCTGGAAGTGCCATGCTGGGATTTGAACTCTCATCCTCTGGATTGTTAGTCCAGGCCTCTGTATTACTAGTCTAGTAACATAACCACTGAATTACCAAACCCATACAGAGATTAAATACAGAATGTCTGAAACAGAAACCTCTCACCTGTTACAGAAAGATGGATGATATCAGCTTGCTCCCTTACAAAAGCAGCAGCTATTCTCTTGTAGATGTGACATATATACTGGTTCTGGTCTGTCTCCTTGAGGTCAGAGATCAGAACTGACCAGTTGCCTTGTCCCAGTTGATCTTTGAACAGGTTTGTTCTGTTTCTGAATCGTGGATCTTGTTCTGTCAAATCGTCGTTCCCAGCGATGAACTTGTGTAAAATTTCACTCTTGGTTGTATCCCAGAATGCCAGTAAATCTGAGACTGGGACATTCCCTTTGTAGGTACAGGGCAGCACAACCTGCTCCACAAGGAACCCAGAAACTGGGACAGACGAGTCACCTGGAAAAGATTGAAAGTATTTATCCACAGATATAACCTCCCTGCTGGTACATTACATCCCAAGCTTCACATGGTTACACTGCAATGCTCGATTTACAAGAAACACTGATCAGTAACTCACTGCTTTCATTTCTGTGAGAAGGTTAAAGCTCAGGCATTAAGGACCTTCAACTAAACCCAGCTTGTGCTGGAGATTTGTAAGCACAGAGCAGCTGGACAGCACTTTGAATCACATGTTTTTCATTCGGACACATGCTGGGAGAACACATCAGGATATTGGTCACCTCCCCTTGGGAGAAAAATCACAGACTGGGGGTGCACAATGTGAGGTGGAACTCAGGAACAGAAAACTGACCCTGAAATGTAAGATTGGAATCCCCAGTCCTGATGACTCTACTCCCCATGTTCTTGGACATTCCCAGTTCTATTTGATCCCAGGAATGTCACAGACTCCTGATCCCAGTGCTGAGGACCCCATCCCAGTCCCACGGGATCCCAGCCACCCATCCGAGTTTCACCGAGTGTTGCTCAGTGTCCAAATTCCATTGTTCACATCACAGGGGTTAATCTGAAGACATTAACTGCCTTCCTTTCAGCTCTCATGATAATTATTTTATGAATAAACTATAGTTTTGGAGAAAGAAATCTGAATGAACATTCCAAATCATTTCAAAATGGTCATTACGCAAAGAGCAATGAAATTCAAATTTGACATAATGTTGTACTTGAGATACCTCAATCCAACTGTGATACAACACTGTCACACCCTCCAGTCCCTGCAGACCTCCCGATCTCTGTAAACTCCTCCAGTCCCTACAACCCTCCCGATCTCTGTAACCTCCTCGAAACCCCTACAATCCTCCCTATCTCTGTAACCTCCTCCAGGCTTTACAACCCTCCCTATCTCTGCAACCTCCTCCAGCCCCAACAACCCTCCCTATCTCTGTAACCTCCTCCAGTCCCTGCAATCCTCCCTATCTCGGTAACCTCCTCCAGTCCCTACAACCCTCACTATCTCTGTAACTTCCTCCAGCCCCTACAACCGTCCCTATACCTGTAACCTCCTCCAGTCGCTACAACACTCACTATCTTTGTACCAACCTCCAGTCCGTACAAACCTCCCTATCTCTGTAACCTCCTCGTCCCGACAAACCCTCCCTATCTCTGTAATAACATCCGATCCCTACGACCATCCCAACTCTGTAACCTCCTCAAGTCGCTACAACCATCCCTATCTTTGTAACAACCTCCGACCCCTACAACCCTCCCTATCTCTGTAACTTCCTCCAGCCCCTACAACCCTCCCCATCGCTGTAACCTCCTCCAGTCCCTACAACCGTCACTATCTCTGTAACCTCCTCCAGTCCCTACAACGCTCCCAATCTCTGTAACCTCCTCCAGTCCGTACAACCCTCCCTATATCTGTAACCTCCTCCAGCCCCTGCAACCCTCAATATCTCTGGTGACTCCTCCAGGCCCTAGAACCCTCCCTATCTCTGTAACCCCCTCCGCCCCTACAACACTCCCTATCTCTGTAACCTCCTCCAGCCCCTACAACCCTCCCTATCTCTGTAACCTCCTCCAGTCCCTACAACCCTCCCTATCTCTGTAACAAGCTCCGAGCCCTAAAACCCTCCCAACTCTGTAACCTCTTCCAGTCTCTACAACCCTCCCTATCTCTATAACCTCCTCCAGCCCCTGCCACCCTCCCTATTTCTGTAATCTCCTCCAGCCCTACAACCCTCCCTATCTCTATAACCTCCTCCAGTCCCTACAACCCTCCCTATCTCTGTAACCCCCTCCTGCCCCTACAACCCTCGCTATCTCTGTAACAATCTCCGACCATTACATCCCTACCAACTCTGTAACATCCTCCAGTCCCTACAAACCTCTCTATCTCTAACAAGATCCGACCCCTACAACACTCCCTATCCCTGTAAACACCTCCAGCCCCTACAACCCTCCGTATCTCTGTAAAGTCCTCCAGTCCCTGCAACCCTCCCTATCTCTGTAACCTCCTCCAGCCCCTACAACGCTCCCAATCTCTGTTACCTCCTCCAAACCCTACAATCCTCCCGATCTCTGTAACCTCCTCCGCCCCTACAACACTCCCATCTCTGTAACCTTCTCCAGCCCCTACAATCCTCCCTATCTCTGTAACCTCCGCCGCCCCTACAACCCTCCCTATCTCTGTAACCTCCTCCAGCCCCTACAACCTTCCCTATCTCTGTAACCTCCTCCAGCCCCTATAACCCAACCTATCTCTGTAACCTCCTCCAGCCCCTACAACCCTCCCTATCTCTGTAACCTCCTCCAGCCCCTACAACCCTCCCTATCTCTGTAACTTCCTCCAGCCCCTACAACCCTCCCTATCTCTGTAACCTCCTCCAGCCCCTACAACACTCCCTATCTCTGTAACCTTCTCCAGCCCCTACAACCCTCCCTATCTCTGTAACCTCCGCCGCCCCTACAACACTCCCTATCTCTGTAACCTCCGCCACCCCTACAACCCTCCCTATCGCTGTAACCTCCTCCAGCCCCTACAACACTCCTTATCTCTGTAAACTCCTCCAGCCCCTACAACACTCCCTCACTATGTAACCTCCTCCAGCCCCTACAACACTCCCTATCTCTGTAACCTCCTCCAGCCCCTACAACACTCCGAGATCTCTGCCCTTCTCCAATTCCGGCCTCTTGACCATCCCCCGATTCCCATCACTCCACCATTGGCGGCCCTGCCTTCAGCTGCCTGGGGCCCTGAGCTCTGGAATTCCCTCCCTAAACCACTCCGCCCCTTTCTCTCTTTCTCTCATCTTTTATGAAAATGTATGTCTTTGACTCTTGATGTTCAGTCCTAATATCTCCTTTTGCAGCTCGATGTCAAAATCTGTCTCATTTAGGCTCCTGTGAAACGCTTTGTGGATGTTTTACTATGTTAGAAATGCTATACAAATGCAGTCATTGTTTCTTAATATAACTGGACTCTGATTGTAACAGATTCTGGCTAAATATTCATTCACCTGGGACTGTCAACCATGTATGGAAACCAATTCTTTAACCAATTGTTAGAATTCTCTCGGGTCCAAAATTTAATCACATCTCAATGTGATTTCCAGAGTTTGAATTTTGCCAACATCAGTTATTGGCCAGAACAATGGGAGGAGAAACTGTCAGGAGGTATTTTTTCCCCCCTTCCCCCACCCTCCACCCCCACCAAGTGCCAGTCTGCAATTTGTTCCCATGTTTTGCTTTCAGAGAGGCACTGACCCCTTGTTCTGCTATTAACACCTACTGATGTCTGACCTTCATGCCATTATTAACACCTGCTTTCGTCTTTAACACAATCATTAGCACTCCATTTGTCTTGTGTCCAACACATCTTTGTCAAATCTCACCTGAGTTTTCACCTATCTCTGTCCTTCTAATTTGTTCCACCCAGCCCTCACTCTCTTAAACAGTATTAAAAAAACCCAAAACAAAAACACAATTACCTGGAAAAACTAGGCAGGTCTGGCAGCATCGGTGCAGAAGAAATCAGTCAACGTTTCGAGTCTTCATGACCCTTCGGCAGAACCCAACAAAAACACAACACATTTCTAAAACAAAAACAAATACCTGGAAAAACTTTCTCCAGGTATTCCTGTTTTGTTTTGGATTTCCAGCATCCACAGTTCTTTCCTTTGACCATCACATTTCTACATCTCTTCAGCTCTGGAGAAGAGCCATACGGACTTAAAATGTTAACTCTGTTTTTTCTCTGCGCAGCGCACTGCCAAACCTGCTGAGTTTTTCTAGCACGTTCTGTTTCTGCCAGGAGACACGTTGAATGTGCCCCCAAATCTGGTGCGAATACTGGGGGTTGGCCAGAATATCGGGAGCGCCCCCCACCCAGTAACATTTAATGATTTGAGGTTGTCTCGGTCGGTCTGTTCCCTTTCTAGTGTTCACTTCTTAAACAGTTAAATCCTCAAGACAGCGGTGATGTCAACTCTGGAGGGTGGATGAGAAGCAACTCAGTTCAACGTACATCCTGGGTACCGTGTAATATAACTCACACGGAAAAGGTAGACAATATACCAGGGAACAGCTCCCTTAAGCTCAGAAGTCACAGGACAGTCGGGAGTCCAACATCGACAGAAACCTTGTCGGATCAGCTCCAGCCTACAATAAACCAGGCTGTCTGAATCGATAACTGTAATCGTCACTATACGATTGATGCCTGAGTAATAACCTTGCATTTGGACTATACACTCGAGCCTGAATCACGGGGAGTTATTTAACTGCGTGCGCAGGTTTCCCCCAACACCTTCAGAGTGCAAATAAGACCACACAGTGGGAGTTGCCCCCGCAGGTTAGCAAGGCAAGGCAAAAATCAAACCAAAAACTAGGGATTATTTCTGGAGGGATAGAATTGAAAAGTAGGGAAGTGACGGTAAGCCTGCATCAAAACTTGGTTGCACAGCACTGAGATTACCACGAGCAGTTCTGGTCACCATATTACAGAAAGGACATCGAGATACTGGAGAGGGAAGATTTACAATGATGATCCCAGAAATGTGAGGGTAAACTCACATGCGTTTATATGAGGACAGGATGGACGGGCTGGGTCTTTGTTCTCTAGAAAAGAGAAGGCTGAGGGGGGGTGACCTCATCGAGGTATTTAAAATTCAGAAAGGTTTTGATGGAGTGGATACAGAGGGAGTGTTTCCTCTGGTGGGAGGGGAGACCAGAACTAGGGGTCATCCATATAAGATCGTCACTAATAAATCCAATGGGGAATTCCGGAGAATCGCCTTTACCCAGAGAGTGGGGGGGAATGTGGAATTCGCTCCCACATGGAGTGGTCGAGGTGAATAGAGTCGATGTGTTTAAGGGGGAAGCTGGATAAACACATGAGGGAGAAAGGAATAGAAGGATATGGCGATGGGGTGAGATGGGGTGAGATGGGAGGAGGCTCGTGTGGAGCAGAAACACCTGCATGGAGCAGATGTGCTGAATGGCCTGTTTCTGTGCCGCATATATGAAATCCTGTGTCATCAAATCCTGTCTACGTCACTGTACAAAGTGCCTTCTCTTATCCAGGAGTAACGGAGCGAGTTTTAATTCTGTTCCCCTTGGGATCAAACCCCAGGTTTTCCAGAAAATGAAACCAGTGACCAGGCTGACATCAATAAATTCCTTTAAATGTACAATACAGGCTCTGTCCATGGTGTCAAGATAAGGCAATGGGAGAGAGTGTGGGGATGAGGTGGAATTGAAGAGAGAGGGAGCCTCCTCACTAACACTGTGCCTTTGTGTAAGATACCCTTGGTTGTGTACACATGCATATGTAGCATTAAGATTGATCTAAACTCATGGTAAACAAAGGACTTGCATTTCTCCAGCGCCTTTCCCATACCTCAGAACATCCCGAAGCATTTCACAGCCAATGAAGGATTTCTTTTGCAGTGAGCTCACTGTTATAAGAAACACAGAAGCACACAGCAAGATCCCACAAACAGAAATGTGATTATGTCCCCAGACCATCTGCTTTTTTAATGATGTTGTTGGACGGGTAACGGAGCTAGATTTAATTCTGTTCCCCTTGGGATCAAACCCCAGGTTTTCCAGAAAATGAAACAGGTTATCCCTCTCACCTCCTTCGGTCCCAACAACCGTCCCTATCTCTGTAACCTCCTCCAGTCCCTACAAGCCTCCCTATCTCTGTACCAACCTCCGACCCCTACAACTCTCCCAACTCTGTAACCTCCTCCAGTCTCTACAACCCTCCTTATCACTATAACAACCTCCGAACCCTACAACCCTCCCCATCACTGTTAACTCCTCCAGACCCTACAACACTCGCTATCTCTGTAACCTCCTCAAGCCCCTAGAACCCTCCATATTTCTGTAACCTCCTCCAGTAACTACAACGCTACCTATCTCTGCAACCTCATCCAGCCCAAGCAACCCTCCCTATCTCTGTAACCTCCTCCAGCACCTACAACCGTCCCTATCTCTGTAACCTCCTCCAGTCCCTACAACCCTCCATATCTCTGTAACAACCTCCGACCTCTACAACCCTCCCAACTCTGTAACCTCCTCCAGCCTCTACAACACTCCCTATCTCTGTAACCTCCTCCAGTCCCTACAATCCTCACTATCTCTGAGAACTCCTCCAGCCCCTACAACCCTCACTATCTCTGAAACCTCCTCCAGTCCCTACAACTCTCACTATCGCTATACCCTCCTCGAATCCCTACAACTCTCCCTATCTCTGTAACCACCTCCAGTCCATACAACAACAACTATCTATGTATCCTCCTCCAGTACCTACAACCCTCCCTATCTCTGTAACCTCCTCCAGCCCCTACAACCCTCCCTATCTCTGTAACCTCCTCCAACCCCTACAAGCCACCCTATCTCGTTAACCTCCGCCGCCCCTACAAACCTCCCTATCCGTGTAACCTCCTCCAGCCTCTACAACCCTTGCAATATCTATACCAACCTCCGACCCCTACAACCCTCCCTATCACTGTAACTTCCTCCAGAACCTACAACCCTCCCTATCTCTGTAACCTCCTCCAGAACCTACAACCCTCCCTAACTCTGTAACCTCCTCCAGCCCCTACAACGCTCCCTATCTCTGTAACCTCCTCCAGCCCCTACAACCCTCCCTAGCTCAATAACCTCCTCCAGTCCCTACAACAATCCCTATATCTACACCCTCCTCCTGTCCCTACAACACTCGCTATCTCTGTAACGTCCTCCAGTCCCTACAACACTCGCTATCTCTATAACCTCCTCCAGTCCCTGCAACCCTCCCTATCTCTGTAACCTCCTCCAGTCACTACAACCCTCACTATCTCTGTACCCTCCTCCAATCCTTACAACCCTCCACATCTTTGTAACAACGTCCGACTCCTACAACGCTCCCAACTCTGTAACCCCCTCCAGTCTCTACAGCCCTCCGTATCTCTGTAACCTCCTCCAGCACCTACAAGACTCCCTATCTCTATAACCTCCTCCAGTCCCTATAACACTCCCTATCTCTGTAAGCTCCTCCAGCCACTACAACCCTCCCTATCTCTGTAACATACTCTAGACTCTACAACACTCCCTATCTCTGTAACCTCCTTTAGTCCCTACAACCCTCCCTATCTCTGTAACCTCCTCCTGCCCCTACAACCCACCCTATCTCTGTAATCTCCGCCGCCCCTACAAACCTCCCTATCCCTTTAACCTCCTCCAGGCTCTACAACCCTCCCTATATCTGTTACCTCCTACAGCCCCTACAACCCTCCCTATCTCTGTAACCTCCTCCATTCCCTGCAAACCTCGCTATCAACGTAACCTCCTCCAGCCCCTACAACACTCCCTATCTCAGTAACCTCCTCCAGCCCCTACAACACTCCCTATCTCTGTAACCTCCTCCAGCCCCTACAAACCTCCCTATCTCTGTAACCTCCTCCAGCGCCTACAACCCTCCCTATCTCTGTAACCTCATCCAGTCCTTACAACCTCCCTATCTCTGTAACAACCTCCGACCGCTACAACCCTCCCAACTCTGTAACCTCCTCCAGTCACTACAACCCTCCCTATCTCTGTAACCACCTCCAGCCCCTACAACCCTCCCTATCTCTGTAAACTCCCCCAGCCACTACAGCCCTCGCTATCTCTTTAACCTCCACCTGTCCCTACAGCCCTCCCTATCTCTGTAACTTCCTCCAGCCCCTACAAACCTCGCTATCTTTGTAACCTCATCCAGTCCCTACAACCCTCGCTATCTCTATAACCTCCTCCAGCCCCTACAACCCTCCCTATCTCTGTAACCTCCTCCAGCCCCTACAACACTCCCTATCTCTGTCACCTCCTCCAGCCCCTACAACCCTCCCTATCTCTGTACCCTCTTCCTATCCCTACAGCCCTCTCTATCTCTATAACATCCTCTAGTCCCTACAATCCTCCCTATCTCGGGAAACTCCTCCAGTCCCTACAACCCTCGCTATCTCAGTACACTCCTCCAGTCCTTACAACACTCCCTATATCTGTAACCTCCTCCAGCACCTATAACCCTCCGTATCTCTGTAACCTCCTCCAGATCCTACAACCATCCCTATCTCTGTAACATCCTCAGACCCCTACGACCATCCCAACTCTGCAACCTCCTCCAACACTTACAACCCTCCCTATCTCTGTAACTTCCTCCATTCCCTACAACCCTCGCTATCTCTAAAACATCCTCCAGTCACTACAACTCTCCCTATCTCTGTAAACTCCTCCAGCCCCTACTACCCGCCCTATCTCTATAACCTCCTCCAGTCCATACATCCCTCCCTATCTCCCTAACCTCCTCCAGCCACTACAACACTCCCTATCTCTGCAACCTCTTTTAGACCCTACAACCCTCCCTATCTCTGTAACCTCCTCTAGACCCTACAACCCTCCCCATCTCTGTAACAACCTCTGACCCCTACTACCTTCCCCACTCTGTAACCACCTCCAGTCACTACAACACTCCCTATCTCTGAAACGACCTCCGACCCCTTCAACCCTCCCTATCTCTGTAGCCTCCTCCAGCCCCTTCAACCCTCTGTAACTCTGTAAACTCCTCCAGTCGCTACAACCCTCACTATCTCTGTAACCTCCTCAAGCCCCTACAACCCTCTCTATCTGAGTAACCTCCTCCAGTCCCTACAACCCTCCCTCACTCTGTAACAACCTCCGACCATTACATCCCTCCCAACTCTGTAACATCCTCCAACCCTACAACCCACTCTATCTCGAACAACCTCCGACCCCTACAACCCTGCCTATTTCTGAAACCTCCTCCAGACCTTACAACCCTCCCTATCTCTGTAAACACCTCCAGCCCCTACAACCCTCCCTATCTCTGTAACCTCCTCCAGTCCCTACAAGCCTCCCTATCTCTGTAACTTCCTCCAGCCCCTACAACCCTCCCTATTTCTGTTAACACCTCCAACCCCTACAACCCTCCCTATCTCTGTAACCTCCTCCGCCCCTACACCACTCTCTATCTCTGTAACCTTCTCCAGCCTCTACAAACCTCCCTATCTCTGTAACCTCCGCCGCCCCTACAACACTACCTCTCTCTGTAACCTCCTCCAGCCCCTACAACCCTCCCTATCTCTGTAACCTCCTCCAGCCCCTACAACCCTCCCTATCTCTGTAACTCCGCCGCTCCTACAACCCTCCCTATCTCTGCAACATCCGCCGCCCCTACAACCCTCCCTATCTCTGTAACCTCCTCCAGCCCCGACAACCCTACCTATCTCTGTAACCTCCTCCAGCCCCTACAACACTCCGAGATCTCTGCCCTTCTCCAATTCCGGCCTCTTGACCATCCCCCGATTCCCATCGCTCCACCATTGGCGGCCGTGCCTTCAGCTGCCTGGGGCCCTGAGCTCTGGAATTCCCTCCCTAAACCTCTCCGCCACTTTCACTCTTTCTCTCATCTTTTATGAAAATGTATGTCTTTGAATCTTGATGTTCAGTCCAAATATCTCCTTTTGCAGCTCGATGTCAAAATCTGTCTCATTTGGGCTCCTGTGAAACGCTTTGTGGTTGTTTTACTATGTTAGAAATGCTATACAAATGCAGTCATTGTTTCTTTATGTAACTGGACTCTGATTGTAACAGATTCTGGCTAAATATTCATTCACCTGGGACTGTCAACCATGTATGGAAACCAATTCTTTAAACAACTGTTAGAATTCTCTCGGGTCGAATATTTAATCACATCTCAATGTGATTTCCAGAGTTTGAATTTTGCCAACATCAGTTATTGGCCAGAACAATGGGAGGAGAAACTGTCAGGAGGTTTTTTACCCCCCTTCCCCCACCCTCCACCCCCACCAAGTTCAAGTCTGCAATTTGTTCCCTTGTTTTGCTTTCAGAGAGGCACTGACCCCTTGTTCTGCTATTAACACCTACTGATGTCTGACCTCATGCCATTATTAGCACCTGCTTTCGTCTTTAACACAATCATTAGCACTCCATTTGTCTTGTGTCCAACACATCTTTGTCAAATCTCACCTGAGTTTTCACCTATCTCTGTCCTTCTATTTTGTTCCACCCAGCCCCCTCTCTCTTAAACAGTATTAAAAAAACCCAAAACAAAAACACAATTACCTGGAAAAACTAGGCAGGTCTGGCAGCATCGGTGCAGAAGAAATCAGTCAACGTTTCGAGTCTTCATGACCCTTCGGCAGATCCCAACAAAAACCCAACACATTTCTAAAACAAAAACAGAAATACTTGGAAAAACTTTCTCCAGGTATTCCTGTTTTTGTTTTGGATTTCCAGCATCCACAGTTCTTTCCTTTGACCATCACATTTCTACATCTCTTCAGCTCTGGAGAAGAGCCATACGGACTTAAAATGTTAACTCTGTCTTTTCTCTGCGCAGCGCACTGCCAAACCTCCTGAGTTTTTCTAGCACGTTCTGTTTCTGCCAGGAGACACGTTGGATGTGCCCCCAAATCTGGTGCGAATACTGGGGGTTGGCCAGAATATCGGGAGCGCCCCCCACCCAGTAACATTTAATGATTTGAGGTTGTCTCGGTCGGTCTGTTCCCTTTCTAGTGTTCACTTCATAAACAGTTAAATCCTCAAGACAGCGGTGATGTCAACTCTGGAGGGTGGATGAGAAGCAACTCAGTTCAACGTACATCCTGGGTACCGTGTAATATAACTCACACGGAAAAGGTAGACAATATACCAGGGAACAGCTCCCTTAAGCTCAGAAGTCACAGGACAGTCGGGAGTCCAACATCTACAGACACCTTGTCGGATCAGCTCCAGCCTACAATAAATCAGACTGTCTGAATCGATAACTGTAATCGTCACTATACGATTGATGCCTGAGTAATAACCTTGCATTTGGACTATACACTCGAGCCTGAATCACGGGGAGTTATTTAACTGCGTGCGCAGGTTTCCCCCAACACCTTCAGAGTGCAAGTAAGACCACACAGTGGGAGTTGCCCCCGCAGGTTAGCAAGGCAAGGCAAAAATCATACCAAAAACTAGGGTTTATTTCTGGAGGGATAGAATTGAAAAGTAGGGAAGTGACGGTAAGCCTGCATCAAAACTTGGTTGCACTGCACTAAGATTACCACGAGCAGTTCTGGTCACCATATTACAGAAAGGACATCGAGATACTGGAGAGGGAAGATTTACAATGATGATCCCAGAAATGTGAGGGTAAACTCACATGAGTTTATATGAGGACTGGATGGACAGGCTGGGTCTTTGTTCTCTAGAAAAGAGAAGGCTGAGGGGGGTGACCTCATCGAGGTATTTAAAATTCAGAAAGGTTTTGATGGAGTGGATACAGAGGGAGTGTTTCCTCTGGTGGGAGGGGAGACCAGAACTAGGGGTCATCCATATAAGATCGTCACTAATAAATCCAATGGGTAATTCCGGAGAAACGTCTTTACCCAGAGAGTGGGGGGAATGTGGAAATCGGTCCCACATGGAGTGGTCGAGGTGAATAGTGTCGATGTAGTTCAGGGGGAAGCTGGATAAACACATGAGGGAGAAAGGAATAGAAGGATATGGCGATGGGGTGAGATGGGGTGAGATGGGAAGAGGCTCGTGTGGAGCAGAAACACCAGCACGGAGCAGATGGGCTGAATGGCCTGTTTCTGTGCCGCATATATGACATCCTGTGTCATCAAATCCTGTCTATGTCACTGTACAAAGTGCCTTCTCTTATCCAGGAGTAACGGAGCGAGTTTTAATTCTGTTCCCCTTGGGATCAAACCCCAGGTTTTCCAGAAAATGAAACCAGTGACCAGGCTGACATCAATAAATTCCTTTAAATGTACAATACAGGCTCTGTCCATGGTGTCAAGATAAGGCAATGGCAGAGAGTGTGGGGATGAGGTGGAATTGAAGAGAGAGGGAGCCTCCTCACTAACACTGTGCCTTTGTGTAAGATACCCTTGGCTGTGTATACATGCATATGTAGGATTAAGATTGACCTAAACTCATGGTAAACAAAGGACTTGCATTTCTCTAGCGCCTTTCCCCCACCTCAGGACATCCCGAAGCATTTCACAGCCAATGAAGGATTTCTTTTGCAGTGAGCTCACTGTTATAAGAAACACAGAAGCACACAGCAAGATCCCACAAACAGCAATGTGATTATGGCCCCAGACCATCTGCTTTTTTACTGATGTTGTTGGAGGGGTAACGGAGCTAGTTTTAATTCTGTTCCCCTTGGGTTCAAACCCCAGGTTTTCCAGAAAATGAAACAGGTTATCTCTATAACCTCCTCCAGTCCCAACAACCGTCCCTATCTCTGTAACCTCCTCCAGTCCCTACAAGCCTCCCTATCTCTGTACCAACCTCCGACCCCTACAACTCTCCCAACTCTGTAACCTCCTCCAGTCCCTACAACCCTCCTTATCACTATAATAACCTCCGATGCCTACAACCCTCCCCATCTCTGTAAACTCCTCCAGACCCTACAACACTCCCTATCTCTGTAACCTCCTCAAGCCCCAAGAACCCTCCCTATTTCTGCAACCTCCTCCAGAAACTACAACGCCACCTATCTCTGTAACCTCATCCAGCCCAAGCAACCCTCCCTATCTCTGTAACCTCCTCCAGTCCCTACAACCCTCCATATCTCTGTAACAACCTCCGACCCCTACAACCCTCCCAACTCTGTAACCTCCTCCAGTCTCTACAACGCTCCCTATCTCTGTAACCTCCTCCAGCCCCTGCAACCCTCCCTATCTCTGTTGCCTCCTCCAGCACCTACAACCCTCCCAATCTCTGTAACCTCCTCCAGTCCCTACAACCCTCCCTATCTCTGTAAACTCCGCCTCCCCTACAACCCTCCCTATCTCTGTAACCTCCTCCAACCCCTACAACCCTCCACATCTCCATAACCTCCTCCGCCCCTACAACACTCCCTATCTCTGTAAACTCCTCCAGTCCCTACAACCTTCCCTATCTCCGTAAACTCCGCCGCCCCTACAACCCTCCCTATTTCTGTAACCTCCTCCAGCCCCTACAACACTCCGAGATATCTGCCCTTCTCCAATTCCGGCCTCTTGACCATCCCCCGATTCCCATCGCTCCACCATTGGCGGCCGTGCCTTCAGCTGCCTGGTGCCCTGAGCTCTGGAATTCTCTCCCTAAACCCATCCGCCCCTTTCTCTCTTTCTCTCATCTTTTATGAAAATGTATGTATTTGACTGGTGATGCTCAGTCCTAATATCTCCTTTTGCAGCTCGATGTCAAAATCTGTCTCTTTTAGGCTCCTGTGAAACGCTTTGTGGTTGTTTACTATGTTAGAAATGCTATACAAATGCAGTCATTGTTTCTTAATATAACTGGACTCTGATTGTAACAGATTCTGGCTAAATATTCATTCACCTGGACTGTGAACCATGTCTGGAAACCAATTCTTTAACCAACTGTTAGAATTCTCTCGGGTCGAATATTTAATCACATCTCAATGTGATTACCAGAGTTTGAATTTTGCCAACATCAGTTATTGGCCAGAACAATGGGAGGAGAAACTGTCAGGAGATTTTTTTGCCCCCCCTTCCCCCGCCCTCTAACCCCACCAAGTGCCAGTCTGCAATTTGTTCCCATGTTTTGCTTTCAGAGAGGCACTGACCCCTTGTTCTGCTATTAACACCTACTGATGTCTGACCTTCATGCCATTATTAACACCTGCTTTCGTCTTTAACACAATCATTAGCACTCCATTTCTCTTGTGTCCAACACATCTTTGTCAAATCTCACCTGATCTCTCACCTATCTCTGTCCTTCTATTTTGTTCCACCCAGCCCCCACTCTCTTAAACAGTATTAAAAAAACCCAACACATTTCTAAAACAAAAACAGAAATACCTGGAAAAACTTTCTCCAGGTATTCCTGTTTTTGTTTTGGATTTCCAGCATCCACAGTTCTTTCCTTTGACCATCACATTTCTACATCTCTTCAGCTCTGGAGAAGAGCCATACGGACTTAAAATGTTAACTCTGTCTTTTCTCTGCGCAGGGCACTGACAAACCTCCTGAGTTTTTCTAGCACGTTCTGTTTCTGCCAGGAGACACGTTGGATGTGCCCCCAAATCTGGTGCGAATACTGGGGGTTGGCCAGAATATCGGGAGCGCCCCCCACCCAGTAACATTTAATGATTTGAGGTTGTCTCGGTCGGTCTGTTCCCTTTCTAGTGTTCACTTCTTAAACAGTTAAATCCTCAAGACAGCGGTGATGTCAACTCTGGAGGGTGGATGAGAAGCAACTCAGTTCAACGTACATCCTGGGTACCGTGTAATATAACTCACACGGAAAAGGTAGACAATATACCAGGGAACAGCTCCCTTAAGCTCAGAAGTCACAGGACAGTCGGGAGTCCAACATCTACAGACACCTTGTCGGATCAGCTCCAGCCTACAATAAGTCAGGCTGTTTGGAATCGATAACTGTAATCGTCACTATACGATTGATGCCTGATTAATAACCTTGCATTTGGACTATAGACTCGAGCCTGAATCACGGGGAGTTATTTAACTGCGTGCGCAGGTTTCCCCCAACACCTTCAGAGTGCAAATAAGACCACACAGTGGGAGTTGCCCCCGCAGGTTAGCAAGGCAAGGCAAAAATCAAACCAAAAACTAGGGATTATTTCTGGAGGGATAGAATTGAAAAGTAGGGAAGTGACATTAAGCCTGCATCAAAACTTGGTTGGACAGCACTGAGATTACCACGAGCAGTTCTGGTCCCCATATTACAGAAAGGACATCGAGATACTGGAGAGGGAAGATTTACAATGATGATCCCAGAAATGTGAGGGTAAACTCACATGAGTTTATATGAGGACAGGATGGACGGGCTGGGTCTTTGTTCTCTAGAAAAGTGAAGGCTGAGGGGGGTGACCTCATCGAGGTATTTAAAATTCAGAAAGGTTTGGATGGAGTGGATACAGAGGGAGTGTTTCCTCTGGTGGGAGGGGAGACCAGAACTAGGGGTCATCCATATAAGATCGTCACTAATAAATCCAATGGGTAATTCCGGAGAAACGTCTTTACCCAGAGAGTGGGGGGAATGTGGAACTTGCTCCCACATAGAGTGGTCGAAGTGAATAGTGTCGATGTAGTTAAGGGTGAAGCAGGATAAACACATGAGGGAGAAAGGAATAGAAGGATATGGCGATGGGGTGAGATGGCGAGGGGGGGCGGGATGAGGCTCGTGTGGAGCAGAAACACCAGCACGGAGCAGATGGGCTGAATGGCCTGTTTCTGTGCCGCATATATGAAATCCTGTGTCATCAAATCCTGTCTATGTCACTGTACAAAGTGCCTTCTCTTATCCAGGAGTAACAGAGCGAGTTTTAATTCTGTTCCCCTTGGGATCAAACCCCAGGTTTTCCACAAAATGAAACCAGTGACCAGGCTGACATCAATAAATTCCTTTAAATGTACAATACAGGCTCTGCCCATGGTGTCAAGATAAGGCAATGGCAGAGAGTGTGGGGATGAGGTGGAATTGAAGAGAGAGGGAGCCTCCTCACTAACACTGTGCCTTTGTGTAAGATACCCTTGGTTGTGTACACATGCATATGTAGGATTAAGATTGACCTAAACTCATGGTAAACAAAGGACTTGCATTTCTCTAGCGCCTTTCCCCCACCTAAGGACATCCCGAAGCATTTCACAGCCAATGAAGGATTTCTTTTGCAGTGAGCTCACTGTTAAAAGAAACCCAGAAGCACACAGCAAGATCCCACAAACAGCAATGTGATTATGGCCCCAGACCATCTGCTTTTTTACTGATGTTGTTGGAGGTGTAAATATTGGCCCCCAGGAAACCAGGAGAGCTCCCCCCTGCTCTTCTTCCAAATAGAGGCCATGGGATGTTTTACACTCACCTGAGAGGGCAGACGGGGGTTTAATGTCTCATCTGAAAGATGACTAATCTGACAAGACAGCGTTTCCTTGGTACAGACCCTCCGACAGTGCAGCACTCCCTCAGTACCGACCCTCCGACAGTGCAGCACTCGCTCAGTACTGACCCTCCGTCAGTGCGACACTCCCTCAGTACTGACCCTCCGACAGTGCGGCACTCCCTCAGTACTGACCCTCCTACAGTGCGGCACTCCCTCAGTACTGACTCTCCGACAGTGCAGCACTCCCTCAGTACTGACGGGGTGCTGCAGTACGGAGGGTCAGTACTGTGGGGGTGCTGCACTGTCGGAGGGTCAGTACTGAGGGGGTGCTGCACTGTCGGAGGGTCAGTACTGAGTGGGTGCCGCACTGTCGGAGGGTCAGTACTGAGGGGGTGCTGCACTGTCGGAGGGTCAGTACTGAGGGAGCGCTGCACTGTCGGAGGGTCAGTACTGAGGGAGTGCCGCACTGTCGGAGGGTCAGTACTGAGGGGGTGCTGCACTGTCGGAGGGTCAGTACTGAGGGAGTGCCGCACTGTCGGAGGGTCAGTACTGAGGGAGTGCCGCACTGTCGGAGGGTCAGTACTGAGGGTGTGCCGCACTGTCGGAGGGTCAGTACTGAGGGAGTGCTGCACTGTCGGAGGGTCAGTACTGAGGGGGTGCTGCACTGCCTGAGGTGCCGTCTTTCAGATGAGACATTAAAGCTGGGCCCAGTCTGCCGTCTCAGGTGGGTGTAAAAGATCCCATGGGCACTATGTTTAAGAAGAGTGGGTTGGGGGGGGGGGGGGTTCTCCCCATGTCCTGGAACCAAAACCACTAAAAAGAAACTGATGACCTGGGTTATCCTCAGATTGATGAAGGATCTTGCTGTGTGCAAATTGGCTACCGGCTTCCCTGCATTACAACAGTGAGCAGAGTTCAGAAATTAAAGCACTTCATTGTTTGGGGCCATAAAGCGCGATGGGACGCCCTGAGGCGGTGAGCGGCGCTAGATAAATGCATGTCCCCCTTTCACTTATTCTTGCTGCTTAACAGTGGCGAAGGCGCCTTTAAGAAGTGGGCGGGGCGCGGTTGACGTCAACCCCTGCCTTCTATGGTCATTGATGTGTGTCGGAAGGGACGTCCTCTCGTTGGCTGGGGACACAGTTTGAATCATCTTCTTGATGTAAATTTCTGGCAATGACTGAAGGCAGTTTGATAAAATCTCTCACACATTTTGCAGCCACAAGTCTGGACGTGAATCGAGGAGGCGAAAGCATCTCTGGTGAGTAGAGATTTAAATATATATAATATATATATGTAGACATATATTAGTGAACAAAACAACAGGAAACAAGTTTAGAAAAGTTTTTCAGAAGTTGGCCTTAAACTTTTTCCTGCCAGAGAAGTGTTGGTTTGCAATTGGCTATCAAATGTTAAGTAACCTGGTTACTTACATCTGTAAGTCTCTTTTTTTTTAAACCATGTTGCAGGAGAAAATATCTTTTTTCAGAGTTAGTTGGTGAGCTTTTTAAAGTTGTGCCTGTTGATGCAAGGTGCCACAATCACTTTTTCTTCCGAACTGAACTTTGACCGGCACACGAAACAAAAACAGAAAATAGCTGGGAAAACCCATCAAGTCTGAGCACATCTCTGGCGAGAGAGAGAGAGAGAGATCAAGAGTTAACGTTTCGAGCCAGCGGGTCAGTTTAATGTGCTGTGTCCCAATGCTGAATACAAACTCTCTGTCTCTGCCGCCACGGGTTGATTTTAGGGACCATCGAACAATCGGCACTGTCTCCAGGAGAGGAGGTTGGGGGACATAAGCAGAATTGATGGCCGCGTTAGAGGAATGATATACTTTCTCAGTGGGGGAGTGGGTTTCGTTAAGGCACAGTTCATGGTTCAGCACATCCCCACTTTTTTTTTTAGAAAAGGTGATGTTTTTGAGATGGTCCCTTAGGTGAACACGTGGATTTGGTTTCCAGTGTTGAAGTTTATAACTGTGCTGCTTGTAGTTTGTAAGAGTGATTGATTGATTCATTCGGGATCACTCAGGGTGGATGGGTTGCTGCCAGCTCTGGTGGGTGGGGGTCGGGGGATGGGGGCGCGGGTCTGAAGAGTTCGAAATGAAAGTTAGATATTGGTGTGTGTTTGGGGAATTCCAATTTTTGAGTCCAGGAGAGTGTGTGTGTGAGAGAGAGAGAGAGCGTGTGTGTGTGTGAGAGAGTATGTGTGTGAGAGAGAGAGAGAGCGTGTGTGTGTGTGAGAGAGAGAATGTGTGTGAGAGAGAGAGAGAGCGTGTGTGTGTGTGAGAGAGAGAATGTGTGTGAGAGAGAGAGAGAGCGTGTGTGTGAGAGAGATGTGTGTGAGAGAGTGTGTGAGAGAGTGTGTGTGAGAGAGAGAGAGCGTGTGTGTGTGAGAGAGTGTGTGAGAGAGTGTGTGTGAGAGAGAGAGAGCGTGTGTGTGTGGGAGAGAGAGTGTGTGTGAGAGAGAGATGTGTGTGAGAGAGAGAGTGTGTATGTGTGTGAGAGAGTATGTGTGTGTGTGAGAGAGAGATGTGTGTGTGTGAGAGAGAGAGCGTGTGTGTGTGTGAGAGAGATGTGTGTGAGAGAGGGAGCGTGTGGGTGTGAGAGTGTATGTGTGTGAGAGAGAGCGTGTGTGTGTGAGAGAGAGATGTGTGTGAGAGAGGGAGCGTGTGTGTGTGAGAGTGTATGTGTGTGAGAGAGAGCGTGTGTGTGTGAGAGAGAGAGTGTGTGTGAGGGAGAGAGCGTGTGTACGTGTGAGAGAGAGTATGTGTGTGTGTGAGAGAGAGCGTGTGTGTGTGTGAGAGAGAGTGTGTACGTGTGAGAGAGTGTGTATGTGTGTGAGAGAGAGTGTGTGGGAGAGGCTATGTGTGTGTGTGAGAGAGAGTGTATGTGTGTGAGAGAGATGTGTGTGAGAGAGAGAGCGTGTGTGTGAGAGTGAGAGTGTGTGAGAGAGTGTGTATATGTGTGAGAGAGTATGTGTGTGTGAGAGAGAGAGTGTGTTTCTTAAATTTCTTCTATTTGATGCTGTAGTTTTTGGAGTTATTTTCTCCCAGGGAGGAACAGGAGAGATTTGGTTTTCTGTTACTCGGCCCCTCAGGAAGTGTTAGCTCCGCCCTGCAATTGGAAAAACAAAAATGCCCCCGTGTGACCTGAAGACTGAGGGTAGTTGCGGTTTCTGTGGGGCCTGTAATGGACACTGGGGGAGGATGTTTGATATGGACACCTTCCTGGACAGTGGCACCAGAGTTACTCAGGGAAAGTAGCGCTTTTCCCCACCTCAGGACGTCCCAAAGCCTTTCACAGCTAACGAAGGACCTTTTTGTTGTGTGTGAGCTCACTGTTGTAATGTAGGAAACGCAGACAATTTACGCACAGCAAGATCCCACAAACAGCAATGTGATAATGACTCAGATCATCTGGGTTTTTTTTTTAGTGATGTTGTTTAAGGGATAAATATTGGCCCCAGGACCACGGGGAGAACTCCCCCCCCCCCCACCCCCCACCCCACCCCCTGCTCTTCTTCCAAATAGTGGCGGTGGGATCTCCCCGCGACGCCTCCCTTGGCCGAATGTCAGTCTGGATTGTGAGCTCCTGGTCTTTGTACTGGGGGGGCTGGTGCCCACAACCCTGTGAGTCAGAAGTAAGTGTGCGACGGACTGAGACACTGACTCACTTTGCTGGGCCGACAGGGCTTCCATGGAGCTTGTGTCTCTGAATCCACCGCAGTTAGAAACAAAACAACATGTTTACAAAAATCAGCTGTTTCACCTGAGGACAGTTTTAACAATCTGAAGGATGGCAGACTTCAGTGCAATTTGGATGTGAGATTGACTCTCACTTTTACTGTTTTACGCTCGGACATTGAATGCAAAGTGTTCTGTCCGAGAGAGGGATGTCCTTCTCCTGCTGTGTGACTATGAACAACATCTGGAGTAAGGACTGGCTCCTTGTCCCTGTCTCCACGTCCTCCCATTTACCTTTATAACGTTTTCCGTTTTAATGTTGTGGGGCTAATATTCACCCCAATGAATATCGCTGTCAAATAAAAATCGGATCTGGGTCACTATCGCATTGTCCTTTGTGGGATCTTGCTGTGCGCAAATTGACTTTTGCTTTTCCCCCCATTACGATGGTGACCCCCACTTCATAAATGGAAGGGAGTCATTTGGCTGTGAGGCTCTTTGGGATATCTTGCAGCGGTTAAAGGCGTTACAGAAATGTGAGTTCTTCACCGGATATACAGCAGGCCATTCGGCCCATCTGCTCCGTGCCGGTGTTTCTGCTCCACACGAGCCTCCTCCCACCTCCCCACCCCCCCGCCTCTTCATCTCACCCCATCACCCTATCCTTCCATTCCTTTCTTCCTCATGTGTTTATCCAGCTTCCCCCTAAAACACATCGATACTATTCACCTCCACCACTCCCTGTGGGAGCGAGTTCCACATTCTCCCCACTCTCTGGGTAAAGAGGTTTCTCCTGAATTCCCCATTGGGTTTATTGGTGATGATCTTATATCGATGGCCCCTAGTTCTGGTCTCCCCCACACACAAGAGGAAACAGTCTGTCTGTATCCAGGTGCGTGTTCCAGAAGGGTCTTTTCAGCAATGCCTACCACAGTCAAATAGCTCGCCAGCCAGGACTATTGTGGGGGGGGCAGGTAAAAGAGTTGCTGGTGGTGGGGGTGGGATGTTGTTGACACAAAGGGGTCATTCCAGCAGCCAGACCATGATCTCTATATTCCATCACCCTTCTCCCCACCCCCCTCCCTCACCCAACTCCAACATCCCCGACTGTAACACACTCTGAACAGGTTAATCTCTAAACACCCCCACCTTCCCCCCGCAGATACACCAGGAGACGATGAAGGAGGAGATCGGAGCCGGAGTGTCCTTCCTGGTCAGCTTGGTCAGGAATCGCAGCAGGCTACATCAGGAAAAGATCGAGGAGTTTGGGGAGAAGCTCACTGCGATACTGTACGGAAAATACCAGAATCACTGGTATCCAGCCAATCCCAGCAAAGGACAAGCATACAGGTAAGCAAACAGCAGAGCTGCCCAGTACAATGGCTAGAATATTACAGCACAGAAACGGCCATTCAGCCCATCTGCTCCATGCCAGTGTTTCTGCTCCACACGAGCCTCCTCCCACCCCCTGTTCATCTCACCCCATCACCATATCCTTCTATTCCTTGCCCCTCTCCCCCCCATGTTTTTATCCAGCCTCCCCCTGAAAGGGCATAAAATATTGGACAGCACACCAGGGAGGACCCTCCTCACTATTTCTTGCATTACGCTGAGGGACATTGTCCATCCACTTGCGAGAGCAGATGGAACAAGTCCTGGGTTTGAGTCTCCACCCCAGAGACTTCAGCCCCATAATCCAGGCCGACACTCCACAGTGCCAGTGCCGAGGGGGCGCCGCGCTGTCAGAGGGTCGGTGCCAAAGGAGATGCTGGCCTTCAGGTGAAACTTTAAACCAAAGTTCCCGTCTGCCTCCTTGGTGGGTGTAAATGATCCCACGGCCACTATTTGGAAGAGGAGCAGGGGGAAGGTCCTGGGGCCAATATTTACCCCTCAACCAACATCACTAACAAAACAGATGATCTGGGCCATTATCACATTAATGTTTGTGGGAGCTTGCTGTGCACAAATTTGCCGCCACGTCTCCGACATTACACAGTGAACATACTTTTGAATGAGTATTTCATTGGCTGTGAAAGGTTTTGGGACATCCTGGGGTGGTGAAGGCGCCAGAGAAATGCAAGTCTTTGTTTTGAAAAAAGCAAAAAAACTGCAGATGCTGGAAATCCAAAACAAAAACAAAAATACCTGGAAAAACTCAGCAGGTCTGGCAGCATCTGCGGAGAGGAAAACTGTTAACGTTACGAGTTCGTATGATTCTTCAACAGAACTAAGGAAAAATAGAAAAGAGGAGAAATATAAGGAGGTTTAAGAGGGGGTGGGACAGGTACAGCTGGATAGAGGGCCAGTGATAAGGTGGAGATAACCAAAAGATGTCATAACTAAAGGGCAAAGAGGTGGTGACAGTGGTGATATTATCTAAGGGATGTGCTAATGGGGACATTAAGGGTAGAAAGCAGGACGAGCAAGGTACCAGGTAGCCCTAGTGGGGGTGAAGTGGGGGGAAGGGATCGAAATAGGCTAGAAGGTAAGAGATAAAACAATTGATGGAAATACATTTAAAAATAATGGAAATAGGTGGGAAAAGAAAAATCTATATAAATTATTGGAGAAAAGGGGGATCGGAAAGGCGGTGGGGATGGGGGAGAGAGTTCATTGATTGTCTTTGTTTTGAAAGTTGCTCGAAGTTGTCCCTGCAATACCGGCCTTTCCCCACCTGGTGGCGCCGCTGCTCAGTTTTAAATTTGGATGAGCAGCTGAACCGCTTAAAGCCCCTTTAAAGCTGAGACAATGAAATTTTAGGGGCATCTTAAAGGAAGGTAGATGGAGGTGGAGAGGTCTCGGGAGGGAATCCCAGAGTTTAGGGCCCCAGGCAGCTGAAGGCACGGCCACCAATGGTGGAGCGATGGAAATCAGGGGATGCTCAAGGGGCTGCAATTGGAGGAAGGCAGAGATTTTGGAGGGTTGTCGGGCTGGAGGAGGTTACAGAGATAGGGAGGGTTATAGAAACTTGGAGGAAGTTACAGAGATAGGGAGGGTTGTAGAGACTGGAAGAGATTACAGAGATAGGGAGGGTTTTAGGGGATGGAGGAGGTTACAGAGATAGGGAGGGTTGTAGAGGCTGGAGGAGGTTACAGAGATGGGGAGGGTTGTAGGGACTGGAGGAGGTTACAGAGGTAGAGAGGGTTATAAGGGCTGGAGGAGGTTACAGAGATAGGGAGGGTTGTCAGGCTGGAGGAGGTTACAGAGATAGGGAGGGTTATAGAAACTTGGAGGAGATTACAGAGATAGGGAGAGTTGTAGGGGCTGGAGGAGGTTACAGAGATAGGGAGGGTTGTAGGGGCTGGAGGAGGTTACAGAGATAGGGAGGGTTGTAGGGGCTGGAGGAGGTTATAGAGATAGGGAGGGTTGTAATGGCTGGAGGAGGTTACAGAGATATGGAGGGTTGTGGGGGCTGGAGGAGGTTACAGAGATGGGGAGGGTTGTAGGGGCTGGAGGAGGTTACAGAGATAGGGAGGGTTGTAGGGACTGGAGGAGGTTACAGAGATAGGGAGGGTTGTAGGGACTGGAGGAGGTTACAATGATGGGGAGGGTTGTAGGGACTGGAGGAGGTTACAGAGATAGGGAGGGTTGTAGGGGCTGGAGGAGGTTACAGAGATGGGGAGGGATGTAGGGACTGGAGGAGGTTACAGAGATAGGGAAGGTTGTAGGGACTGGAGGAGGTTACAGAGATAGGGTGGGTTGTAGGGACTGGAGGAAGTTACAGAGATAGGGAGGGTTGTAGGGATTGGAGGAGGTTACAGAGATAGGGAGGGTTGTAGGGACTGGAGGAGGTTACAGAGATAGGGAAGGTTGTAGGGGCTGGAGGAGGTTACAGAGATAAGGAGGGTTGTAGGGGCTTGTGGAGGTTACAGGGATAGAGAGGGTTATAGAAGCTGGAGGAGGTTACAGAGATAGGGAGGGTTGTAGAGACTGGAGGAGGTTACAGAGATAGGGAGGGTTGTAGGGACTGGAGGAGGTTACAGAGATAGGGAGGGTTGTAGGGACTGGAGGAGGTTACAGAGATGGGGAGGGTTGTAGGGGCTGGAGGAGGTTACAGAGATAGGGAGGGTTGTAGGGACTGGAGGAGGTTACAGAGATAGGGAGGGTTGTAGGGACTGGAGGAGGTTACAGAGATAGGGAGGGTTGTAGGGACTGGAGGAGGTTACAGAGATAGGGAGGGTTATGGGGACAGTTTTGGAAACAAGGATGAAAGTTTTAAAATGGAGGCGTTGTCGGACTGGGAGCTAATGTATGTCAGTGAGTGACGGGGTGAAGGCTGAACAGGACTTGGTACAACTTGGGAAAAGGGCCAGTAGGGTTCTGGATGGTCTAATGTCTGTCCTCTTGGATCCTTCAGTATATTTTTTCTCTCCCTGGTAGATGCATTCGGATAAACAGGAAACATAAAGCAGACCCAACCTTGTTGCTCGCTTGTCAAGACTGTGATCTGGAATATAACCAGTTGAGACTGCCCAAAGAGATTACGTTGTGGATTGATCCCCAGGAGGTGTGCTGCAGGTAAGTCTTCACCTGGATGGTTTAGCAACACAGTCACCGCAGAGACAAACACAAGGAGCTCATCTGGAGAATTGTGTCCGATTCCGACTGCCTCACACTTTAGGAGGGAAGGCGAGGCCTTGGGGAGGGTGAGGGGGAGATTGACTCGAATGGCGCCAGGGAAGAGGGACTTCAGTTCATGTGGAGAGACTGGGGAAGCTGGGATTGTTCTCCTTAGAGCAGAGAAGGTTAAGGGGGAGATTGAATCGAGGCGTTCAAAATCATGAGGGGGTTTGGATAGAGTCAATAAGGAGAAAGTGTTTCCAGTGGCAGGAGGGTCGGTAACCAGAGGGACACAGATTGAAGGGAATCGGAACCAGAGGGGGAGATGAGAATTTTTTTTACACAGTGAGTTGTTGTGATCTGGAAGGCGCTGCCTGAAAGGGGGGTGGATGCAGATTCAACAGGAACTTCCAAAGAGGGAATTGTGTCTGTCTGTCTCTCTCTCTCACTGCTGTGCTCTCTGTCTCTCCTTCACTGTACGGTAAACCTTCCCTCGGCTGTGTTCTGCCAGTTTGTGTGGGTGTTTGTTGTTTATACCAGGTTGTTAGTGGCTGTGTCTCGCGTGTTGCTGCCTGACCCGATTCCCACTAAATCTTCAATTGAAATTCCTGCAGGTGTAGTGATGGGAGTCTGCCTTTCACTGTCGCTCAGTTTGGACAAGACTCCAGGAGGGCAGCTTCGACTCTGAGCAAGGCAGCGCGTCCTCGGAGTGCAGCACACCTGACTGCCAATCGGACACTTGGTCAGATGAAGGGGAACATGCCAAAGGTCAAACAGTGAAGGAAACTGCAGCAAAAACAGCTGAAGCTACTGGCAAGGTAAAGAGAACATTGAGCACCCAGTGCTGGGAGGGGTCGGAGTGAATGGTACCAATATTCTCTGTGCCGATCTCCCACCTTCTACTCCTGGAAACTCATCAAAAACTCAACTGCCCCCAGACCCTAACTCACATTGAGTCCCGTTCACCCATCACTATCCTGTCGCTCACTGACCTACACTGGCTCCTGGTCCAGCAACACCTCCGTTTTTAAAAAAAATTTCATCCTTATTTCAAATCCTTCCTCACCCCTCCCTATTTCTATAAACCCCTGGAACCCTCCCTATCTCCGTAATCTCCACCAGCCCCTACAACCCTATCTCTGTAACCTCCTCCAGCCCCTACAACCCTATCTCTGTAACCTTTTCCAGCCCCTACAACCGTCCCTATCACCATAACCTCCTCAAGCCCCAACCCTCCCTATCTCCGTAATCTCCTCCAGCCCCTACAACCCTATCTCTGTAACCTCCTCCAGCCCCTACAACCCTATCTCTGTAACCTCCTCCAGCCCCTAAAACCCTCCCTATCACCGTAATCTCCTCCAGCCCCTACAACCCTCCCTATCTCTGTAACCTCTTCCAGCCCCTACAACCCTCCGTGATCTCTGTGCTCCTCCAATTCCTGCCTCTTGACCATCCCCCGCTTCCCATCGCTCTGCCATTGGCGGCCATGTCTTCAGCTGCCTGGGGGCCCTAAGCTCTGGAATTCCCTCCCTAAACTCACTCACTCCCTCCCGAACACAGTCTGTCTCTCTTTCTATCTGTGGGAACTGGCTGTGCAATAGTTGGCTGCCCACATTTCCTCTATTTACAACAGTGACCACACTTCACATAAATTACTTCATTGGCTGTGAAACACTTTGGGACGTCCTGAGGTGGGGAAAGGCGCTAGAGAAATGCAAGTCCTTGCACGTGGCCTGTGGAGACGGGGCTGGGGATTAAATGGAGCTTGTGTGTGTGATTTGTCATGTTTAATTGCTTCAATAATTTTTTCCCTTAGGTTTCTGGAAGTTTCTCCCAGTGCACTTCTGCGTGGCCTCTGTACCCTCACAAGCCGGTGCAGTATGCCACATTCTACCAACCCGTCCACCTCATCAGCTACTACTTGATACCCGGACTGGACCAGGCCCTGCAACCTTCACCAGGCTTCCTCCTGCCTCAGGTGCAGGCCCACTGCTCGAAGATCGGCAAAAGGCACAAGTGATGAAGGTCCTGGCTAGCAGAGGGATCGGATACCTCGCTCACACTGAGCTGTGCCAACCCTGTGCTTAACTGCTCCATTCTAACACCCATGGGCATGTTTGCAAGTGGCTGAGCTGTGTGTGTGTGAGCGCGGTGTGTGTGTGTGTGTGTGAGCGAGTTGTGTGTGTGTGTGAGCACGGTGTGTGTGTGTGTGTGTGTGTGTGTGAGCGAGGTGTGTGTGTGTGTGTGAGTGTGAGCGAGGTGTGTGTGTGTGTGTGTGAGCGAGGTGTATGAGTGTGAATGAATCAGAGAGAAGTGTTGCTGTATATAACATTCACTACTCACGTGTGTGTGTAAGGCCCACACTGCCTATGTGTGTTTGTGGGTTTACACTGCTGCTCCTGTGGGTCTGTGTATACTTTATATATAATTGAAGCCGTCTCTGTATTATAAATCTGTACTAAAAACTCAGGTATCTTTGAAAATATGAGGTGTGTCCACATTGCCTGACAGGTGATTGTTATTTATCATGTTTACAGGGGGAGTGTGTGAAATACCCCAGAGTCTCTGTTAATATGTATTTGTTAAATTATCATCTATCTGGCTTGTGGAATATTTAATGTTTTTGCACTTTTATTTTATTTGCTGCTGCTGATCACTCTCCATTCGCTCCCGTTGAAATCTCAGAGCCTCTCTTGGGTAAGAAACTTAGCTGTGATGCTTATCATAGCCAAATAGCCCATCAACATCCACTGAGTGAGTCTCCAGAAGGTGCTTGGCGAATGGATTGCTGAAGACATTAGGACAAACTCTAGCACTCAAAAGAGTGTGTTTTCTGTGCAATATACATTGAGCAATTTAAATTTTTTAAATCCAAAAATTGTTTAAAAGGGATTTGGGGAATTGTTTCCTGAGGATGAGGTGTTGAGGAACAACTCTGGATCCCTGGGATTTTTTAGCTGTTCTTCCTTAATGTGGGAATAGTTATTCCCATGTTCCTGTATCTTTCTCCCAGGTTAGGGGAAGGGTCCCTATCTCTGAATGGCCTCCTGAATGAGCTTGCTGTGTTGATTCATACCAAAGGCCGCAGTGTGTTAACACAGTGAACCCCTGGTCTGCTCTCCTGCTGCCATTGCCCATTCCCATCCTCAAACAGTGACTTGTGTTTCCACCTCAGTAACCCAGGGACACAAGCTCCCCAGTGGGGCGAGTGGAAGCCCCTTACCCAGACCCTCACCCAGTTCATGTCTCTCCAAGTCTTTACAGATATTGGAGAGAAATCACAGCGGACCAACACAGTGTTACTGCTCCCCAACTGGTGAATGGGAGAAACTTTTATAAAACTCAGTATTTATTGACCGTCAGTTAAGCGCGAGTTAAATGGCTTATTCTGAATGTCTCATTAAATTTCTTTTTTCTTGTGTGTAAAATAAATTAAACTACTTTGTTCAAACAACATTCACAGGGTGGTGTGAGTTTCTGTAAAGATTGGAATACTGATTTCCTCCTTTTGGACAACTCCTTGTGTTGATCGGTTGACGCACTTTGGGACTTTCATGGAACAAACTGGTCACTCGTTAGGGTGAGGGAGGGAGTTGGATTTTTTAATTCATTCATGTGGGCATCATTGCCCGTCCCTAATTGCCCCTTTAGAAGGTGCTGGTGAGCTGCCTCCTTGAACCTCTGTGTCCATGTGGTGTAGGTACACCCACAGTGCTGTCAGGGAGGGAGCTCCAGGATTTTGACCCAGCGACAGTGAAGGAACGGCCGATGGATCTGCAAGTCAGGACGGTGAGTGGCTTAGAGGGGAACTTCCAGGTGGTGGTCTTCCCAACTATCTGCTGCCCTTGTCCTTCTAGATGGTAGTGGTGGTGGGTTTGGAAGGTGCTGTCTAAGGAGCCTTGGTGAGTTTCTCCAGTACATCTTGTAGATGGTACACACACTGCTGCTACAGTGCGTCGGTGGTGGAGGGAGTGAATGTTTGTGGAAGGGGTGCCAATCAAGAGGGGCTGCTTTGTCCTGGATGGTGTTGAGCTTCTTGAGTGTTGTGGGAGCTGTACTCATCCAGGCAAGTGGAGAGTGTCCCATCAGAGAAATGTGTTGGGTTTTTTTAATACTGTTTAAGAGAGTGGGGGCTGGGTGGATAAAAATAGAAGGACAGAGATAGGTGAGAGATCAGGTGAGATTTGACAAAGATGTGTTGGACACAAGACAAATGGAGTGCTAATGATTGTGTTAAAGACGAAAGCAGGTGTTAATAATGGCATGAAGGTCAGACATCAGTAGGTGTTAATAGCAGAACTAGGGGTCAGTGCCTCTCTGAAAGCAAAACATGGGAACAAATTGCAGACTGGCCCTTGGTGGGGGTGGAGGGTGGGGGAAGGGGGGGGAAAAAACCTCCTGACAGTTTCTCCTCCCATTGTTCTGGCCAATCACTGATGTTGGCAAAATTCAAACTCTGGTAATCACATTGAGATGTGATTAAATATTGGACCCGAGAGAATTCTAACAGTTGGTTAAAGAATTGGTTTCCAGACATGGTTCACAGTCCCAGGTGAATGAATATTTAGCCAGAATCTGTTACAATCAGAGTCCAGTGACATTAAGAAACAATGACTGCATTAGTATAGCATTTCTAACATAGTAAAACACCACAAAGCGTTTCACAGGAGCCTAAATGAGACAGATTTTGACATCGAGCTGCAAAAGGAGATATTAGGACTGAGCATCACCAGTCAAAGACATACATTTTCATAAAAGATGAGAGAAAGAGAGAAAGGAGCGCAGAGGTTTAGGGAGAGAATTCCAGAGCTCAGGGCCCCAGGCAGCTGAAGGCACGGCCGCCAATGGTGGAGCGATGGGAATCGGGGGATGGTCAAGAGGCCGGAATTGGAGAAGGGCAGAGATCTCGGAGTGTTGTAGGGGCTGGAGGAGGTTACTGAGATAGGGAGGGTTGTAGGGGTTGGAGGAGGTTACAGAGATAGGGAGTGTTGTAGGGGTTGGAGGAGGTAACGGAGATAGGGAGGGTTTTAGGGGCTGGAGGAGGTTACAGAGATAGGGAGGGTTGTAGGGGCTGGAGGAGGTTACAGAGATAGGGAGGGTTGTAGGGGCGGCGGAGGTTACAGAGATAGGGAGGGTTGTAGGGGCTGGAGAAGGTTACAGAGATAGGTAGTGTTGTAGGGCCGGAGGAGGTTACAGAGATAGGGAGGGTTGTAGGGGATGGAGGAGGTAACAGAGATAGGGAGGTTTGTAGGGGCTGGAGGAGGTAACAAAGTTAGGGAGGGTTGTAGGGACTGGAGGAGGTTACAGAGGTAGGGAGGGTTGTAGGGGCTGGAGGTGTTTACAGAGATAGGGAGGGTTGTAGGGTCTGGAGGAGGTTACAGAGATAGGGAGGGTTGTCGGGAATGAAGGAGGTTATAGAGATAGCGAGGGTTGTAGGGGCTGGAGGAGGTTACAGAGTATTGGAGGGTTGTAAGATCTGGAGGAAGTTAAAGAGATAGGGAGGGTTGCAGAGGCTGGAGGAGGTTACAGAGTTGGGAGGGTTGTAGGGGTCGGAGGTTGTTAAAGAGATAGGTAGAGTTGTATGGACTGGAGGAGGTTACAGAGATAGGGAGGGTTGTAGGGTCTGGTGGAGGTTACAGAGATAGTGAGGATTGCAGTGACTGGAGGATGTTATAGAGATAGGGAGTGTTGTAGAGACTGGAGGAGGCTACAGGGATAGGGAGGGTTGTAGGGGCGGCGGACGTTACAGAGATAGGGTGGGTCGTAGGGGTGGAGGAGTTTACAGAGATAGGCAGGTTTGTAGGGGCTGGTGGAGGTAACAGAGATAGGGAGTGTTGTAGCGACTGGAGGAGGTTACAGAGATACGGAGGGTTGTCGAGGCTGGAGGAGGTTACAGCGATAGGGAGGTCTGTAGGGGCCGTGGAGGTTACAGAGATAGGGTGGATGGTAGGGGCTGGAGGAGGTTACAGAGATAGAGAGGGTTGTAGGGACTGGAGTAGGTTACAGAGATACATAGGGTGGTAGGGGTTGGAGGAGGTTACAGAGATAGGGAGGGTTGTAGAAACTGGAGGAGGTTACAGAGTTGGGACTCTTGTGGGGGTCGGATGTTGTTACAGAAATAGGGAGAGTTGTACAGACTGGAGAAGGTTACAGAGATAGGGAGGGTTGTAGGGGCTGGAGGAGGTTACAGAGATAGGGAGTGTTGTAGGGATTGGAGGAGGTTACAGCGTTGGGTGGGTCGTAGTGGTCGGAGGTCGTTACAGAGATAACGAGGGTTGAAGGGACTGGAGGAGGTTACAGAGATAGGGAAGGTTGTAGGGATTGGAGGAGGGTACAGATATAGTGAGGACGATAGGGACTGGAGGAGTTTATAGAGATAGGTAGGGTTGTAGGGCCGGCGGAGGTTACAGAGATAGGGACGGTTGTAGGGACTGGAGGAGGTTACATAGATAGGGAGAGTTGTAGGGGCTGGAGGAAGTTTCAGAGATAGGGAGGGTTGTAGGGACTGGAGGAGGTTACAGAGATAGGGAGTGTTGTAGGGGCGGTGGAGGTTACAGAGACAGGGAAGGTTGTAGAGGCTGGAGGAGTTTATAGAGATAGGGAGGGTTACAGGTGCTGGAGGAGGTTTCAGAGTTAGGGAGGGTTGTAGAGACTGGAGGAGGTTACAAAGATGGGAGGGTTGTAGGGGACGGAGGTTACAGAGACAGTGAGGGTTGTAGGGGTTGGAGGAGGTTACAGAGATAGGGAGGGTTGTAGGGACTGGAGGAGGTTACAGAGAAAGGGAGGGTTGTAGGGCCCACTCCCTCTCTTCCCCACTCCCTCTCTTCCCCCACTTCCTCTCTTCCCCCACTCCCTCTCTTCCCCCACTCCCCCTCTTCCCCCACTCCCTCTCTTCCCTCACTCCCTCTCTTCCCCCACTCCCTCTCTTCCCCCACTCCCTCTCTTCCCTCACTCCCTCTCTTCCCCCACTTCCTCTCTTCCCCCACTCCCTCTCTTCCCCCACTCCCTCTCTTCCCTCACTCCCTCTCTTCCCCCACTCCCTCTCTACCCCCACTCCCTCTCTTCCCCCACTCCCTCTCTTCCCTCACTCCCTCTCTACCCCCACTCCCTCTCTTCCCCCACTCCCTCTCTTCCCCCACTCCCTCTCTTCCCCCACTCCCACTCTTCCACCACTCCCTCTCTTCCCCCCACTCCCTCTCTTCCCCCCACTCCCTCTCTTCCCCCACTCCCTCTCTTCCCTCACTCCCTCCCTTCCCCACTCCCTCTCTTCCCCCACTCCCTCCTTTCCCCACTCCCTCTCTTTCCCCCACTCCCTCTCTTCCCCCACTCCCACTCTTCCACCACTCCCTCTCTTCCCCCCACTCCCTCTCTACCCCCCACTTCTCTTCTCCCCCACAGCCCCTCTTCCCCCCCACAGCCCCTCTTCCCCACCACTCCCCGTCTTCACCCCTCTCCCTCTCTTCCCCCACTCCCTCTCTTCCCCCCCACTCCCTCGCTTCCCCCCACTCCCTCTCTTACCCCCCCACTCCCTCTCTCCCCCTACTCCCTCTCTTCCCCCAAATCCCTCTCTTCCCCCCCAACTCCCTCTCTTCCCCCAACTCCCTCCCTTCCCCCCCACTCCCTCTCTTCCCCCCCACTCGCTCTCTTCCCCCACTCCCTCTCTTCCCCTTCCCCACTCCCTCTATCATCCCCCATTCCCTCTCTCCCCCCCCTACTCCCTCTCTCCCCACCCCCCACTCCTTCTCTTCCCCCCCGCCATCTGTCCTTGCTTCCTCTCCCCACCCCATGACCCTGGTTCCTCTCCAACCAGCCCCCTACCTCCCGGTCCCTCTCCAAACCCGCTGCTCCCCCATCAACACTGAGGGGGTGCCGCGCTGTCGGAGGGTCGGTGCCAAAGGAGATGCTGGCCTTCAGGTGAAATTTTAAACCGAGATCCCCATCTACCTCCTTGGTGCGTGTAAAAGATCCCACAGCCACTATTTGGAAGAAGAGCAGGGGGAAGGTCTCCCCGGTGTCCTGGGGCCAATATTTACCCCTCAACCAACATCACGAAAAAAACATGATCTGGGTCATTATCACATTGATGTTTGTGGGAGCTTGCTGTCCGAAAATTGGCCACCACGTTTCCTACATTACTACAGCTAACATACTTTTGGAAAAGTATTTAATTGGCTGTGAAAAGCTTTAGCCATCCTGGGAAGTTGAAAGCGCCAGGGAAATGCAAGTCTTTGTTTTGAAAGTTGCTGAAGTTGTCTCTGCAATACCGCCTTTTCCCACCTGGTGGCGCCGCTGCTCAGTTTTAAATTTGGATGAGCAGCGCCATCTAATGGCTGAACACCTTTAATACAGGAACAACAACAAAAAACAACTTGCATTGCTATAGCGCCATTAATACTGCAAAAAAGATCCCCTATGCACATCAGGGTTTTGTAAATGAGTCAAAAGTTGATCCAGAGCCACCTAAGCAGATACTAGGGACTAAAAGCTTAGACAATGAAGTTTTTAAGGGGCATCTTAAAGGAAGGGAGATAGAGGATTAGGAAGGGAATTCCAGAGTTTAGGACCCCAGGCAGCTGAAGGCACGGCCGCCAATGTTGGAGCGATGGAAATTGGGGGATGCTCAAGGGGCTGAAAGGAGCGCAGAGATTTTGGAGGGTTGTTGGGGCTGGAAGAGGTTACAGAGATAGGGAGGGTTACAGAAGCTGAAGGAAGTTACAGAGATAGAGAGGGTTATAAGGGTTGGAAGAGTTTACAGAGATAGGGAGGGTTATAGGGGTTTAGAAGAGGTTACAGAGATAGGGAGGTTTGTATGGGCTGGAGGAGGTTAAAGGGATAGGGACAGTTGTAGGGGCTGGAGGAGGTTACAAGGATAGGGAGGGTTATACGGGGTTGGAAGAGGTTACAGAGTTTCTCCAGTGCATCTTGTAGATGGTACATACTGCTGCAAATGTGTGTCGGTAGTGGAGAGAGTGAATATTTGTAAAAGGGGTGCCATCAAGCAGGCTGCTTTGTCCTGGATGGTGTTGAGCTTCTTGAGTGTTGTGGGAGCTACACTCATCCAGGGCAAGTGGAGAGTTTCCATCAGAGACTCCTGACTTGTGCCTTGTAGATGGTGGACAGACTTTGGGGAGTCAGGAGGTGAGTTACTCACCGCAGGATTCCCAGCCCTTGGCCTGCTCTTGTAGCCACAGTGTTTATATGGCTAGTCCAGTTCAGTTTCTGGGTGGAGAGAAGGCACCAATCTCTCCCCGATTCTAGGCGTGGAGGTCCTGTGGAAGAATTGACCAGAGCCACAAAAGGAGAGCAGCTGGTGACACAGGATGTTCATCCAGGGAGAGTCCCGAACCTCATAATCCCACCCCACGCACCCACCAAGCCAAAGCCACCAACTGCAGCTGCATTGGGAAACTCTCCAAGATCATGTTCTACACTGATGACAGTAAAGATCATGGAAGGCAGGGATCTTTTGTATAAACTTAAAAGTGTCCAAAATATAATTGTAAGTACCAATACATTATTGAACTTATTCAGTGTAATAAATAAATGTCCCTAAAATACCAAATTGGTCAATTCCTTTTCCTGATCTCCTGTTGATTTGGACATTCTGAAATTATCATCTCAGACTCACTGATGACAAGTTGCTGACAAGGACTCACGGTCAGTGGGAAGTGATTCTGATTTCAATCCTGAACTATGATTTCCACAAGGAAGCACTGAATGGTCTCCTTATTTAAGAAAGGATGTAAATGCGTTGGAAGCAGTTCAGAGAAGGTTTACCAGACCAATACCTGGAATGGGTGGGTTGGACAGACTCGAAGAGTAAGATCCTGAGGGGTCTTGACAGGGTGGATGTGGAGAGGATGTTTCCTCTTGTGGGAGAATCTAGAACTTGGGGCTCATGGTTTAAAAATAAGAGGTTGCCCATTTAAGACAGAAATGAGAAATTTCTCTCTGAGGGTTGTCTGGAGGATCAGAATCCCCTCCAACTGGGAAACATACGAAATTAAAAATCCAGACCCACAGACCTGTTTTGACTTCATTTTGAAGATATAAAATACAAAATTTTTATTTGGAACAATATACTTTCATAAAATATTTGAAAAAACATTACAAGGCATTTCGAAATGGCCATCACAAAAAATGCAATCATATTCCACTTTTCCACACAGGACATGAGGTGTTTCAATGGAATCAATATTACAGACATTTCAATATGGTCATTACCGAGAGTCAGACAGTGCAAAGCTATTCACTTTATCGACATACATCATGTTAACACTCTGAGGTGCTTCAATACAATGATGATATATTTAGTGTTCACTGTACACTTTCCGTCTGAGTCGTACAGCCCGAGGGGTCTATACAATTCCCAGCCCCTCGGTGCACTGTAGCTGAAAGGTCTTAGACAGCGACCTTTCCCCATTGCGCCTTTGTGGCGGCTGCCCCCAAGCTCTAATACATCCCTCAGCACGTAGTCCACGGTGCCTCATTGTGGGGGGGGAGAGAGAGTGATGGGGGGAGGGCTGGCCCCCACAGTGCAGTGGCGGTGTTGGGGGGGGAGCCTCCACAGCGCAGAGGGTTATACGTTCATATGTAACAATCATCCATTCTGGGCTGATTTTCCCCTCCCTGACACAGGCTCAGTGCTGGGGAAACTCAGTCGGTGCTGGACAGTCCCGTTCCCCAGAAGGTTTTGTTCTCCAGCCGCTCCATCCTGATGCTCAGATGCTGTTGTCACAAGGCCCCGTGTTTCATCTGGACAGGCCACCCCTGTCAAAGGAACATCCTTAGATGCTTCATTTCGATTGTTCGAGTGTCGATTCCTAGGAGAGAAAAACCAGCAGAGTTCAGGTGACATTAAAAGAATCCAACACTTTGGACAAGTGTGTAAAGGAGCCGTTCAGGAGCACAGACCAATTAAATTACACTCAACATCCTGGGTACCAATAGCAGCTGGAAAATGGGTCACAGGAGCTGAACGGTGATGGAGCACAGAGTGTAGAGGAGAGGAAGCTTATAGGGGAGGCAATGGTCAAGAGCTGGACACTCCACAGGAGCTGTGCTGACCGACAGAGTGAGGGCCAGAGGACAGAGTTAGAGAACCCTTCAATAGTCCCTCCTCCCACTGTGAGGGGTGTAGATGGGGACAGGCGGTGAGCACGGAGATGTGGATATTGAGTGAGTGAAGGGAATCCGAGATGGCCTTCCCAGTGACTGAATCATCTAATGTCTGGGTTAAAGGGTGGTGGTTTGAAAAGTGTAGGAGGAGACTGAACAGCAACAAGTTGCATTTATATAGAACCTTCAACAGAACATACCCCAAGGGCTTATGGAACAAAATTTGACACCAAGCTACACAAGGGTTCAGGCAGTGGGGCTGAGTAACATAGAGACCAGTCTGGGTAAGGACAGCAGGTTTCCTTCCCTAAAGGGACATTCGTCAACCAGTGGGGGTTTTACAACAATCCAACAGCTTCAGGGTCACTTTTATTGCAACTAACTTTATATTTCCAGATTTTTATTTAATAAACTGAATTTAAATTCTGGAAGTGCCATGCTGGGATTTGAACTCTCATCCTCTGGATTGTTAGTCCAGGCCTCTGTATTACCAGTCTAGTAACATAACCACTGAATTACCAAACCCATACAGAGATTAAATACAGAATGTCTGAAACAGAAACCTCTCACCTGTTACAGAAAGATGGATGATATCAGCTTGCTCCCTTACAAAATCTGCAGCTATTCTCTTGTAGATGTGACATATATACTGGTTCTGGTCTGTCTCCTTGAGGTCAGAGATCAGAACTGACCAGTTGCCTTGTCCCAGTTGATCTTTGAACAGGTTTGTTCTGTTTCTGAATCGTGGATCTTGTTCTGTCAAATCGTCGTTCCTAGCGATGAACTTGTGTAAAATTTCACTCTTTGCTGTATCCCAGACTGCCAGTAAATCTGAGACTGGGACATTCCCTTTGTAGGTACAGGGCAGCACAACCTGCTCCACAAGGAACCCAGAAACTGGGACAGACGAGTCACCTGGAAAAGATTGAAAGTATTTATCCACAGATATAACCTCCCTGCTGGTACATTACATCCCAAGCTTCACATGGTTACACTGCAATGCTCGATTTACAAGAAACACTGATCAGTAACTCACTGCTTTCATTTCTGTGAGAAGGTTAAAGCTCAGGCATTAAGGGCCTTCAACTAAACTCAGCTTGTGCTGGAGATTTGTAAGCACAGAGCAGCTGGACAGCACTTTGAATCACATGTTTTTCATTCGTACACATGCTGGGAGAACACATCAGGATATTGGTCACCTCCCCTTGGGAGAAAAATCACAGACTGGGGGTGCACAATGTGAGGTGGAACTCAGGAACAGAAAACTGACCCTGAAATGTAAGATTGGAATCCCCAGTCCTGATGACTCTACTCCCCATGTTCTTGGACATTCCCAGTTCTATTTGATCCAAGGAATGTCGAAGACTCCTGATCCCAGTGCTGAGGACCCCATCCCAGTCGCACCGGATCCCAGTCACCCATCCCAGTGTCACCGAGTGTTGCTCAGTGAACAAATCCCATTGTTCACATCACAGGGGTTAATCTGAAGACATTAACTGCCTTCCTTTCAGCTCTCAAGATCATTATTTTATGAATAAACTATAGTTTTGGAGAAACATTTCTGAATGAACATTCCAAATCATTTCAAAATGGTCATTACGCAAAGAGCGATGAAATTCATATTTGACATAATGTTCCACTTGAGATACCTCAATCCCACCGTGATACAACACTGTCACCCCCTCCAGTCCCTGCAAACCTCCCGATCTCTGTAACCTCCTCCAGTCCCTACAACCCTCCCGAACTCTGTAACCTCCTCGAAACCCATACAACCCTCCCTATCCCTGTAACCTCCTCCGGCTCTACAACCCACCCTACCTCTGTAACCTCCTCCAGCCCCTACAACCCTCCCTATCTCTGTAACCTCCTCGTCCCGACAAACCCTCGCTATCTCTGTAACAACCTCCGACCCCTACGACCCTCCCAACTCTGTAACCTCCACAAGTGCCTACAACACTCCCTATCTCTGTAACAACCTCCGACCCCTACAACCCTCCCTATCTCTGTAAGCTCCTCCAGCCCCTACAACCCTCCCCATCTCTGTAACCTCCTCCAGTCCCTACAACCGTCACTATCTCTGTAAACTCCTCCAGTCCCTACAACGCTCCCAATCTCGGTAACCTCCCCCAGTCTGTACAACCCTCCCTATATCTGTAACCTCCTCCAGCCCGTACAACCCTCCCTATCACTGTAACCTCCTCCAGCCCGTACAAACCTCCCTATCTCTGTAACCTCCTCCAGTCCCTACAACCCTCCCTATCTCTGTAACCTCCTCCAGCCCCTACAACACTCCCTATCTCTGTAACCTCCTCCAGCCCCTACAGCCTTCCCTATCACTGTAACCTCCGCCGCCCCGACAACCTTCCCTATCTCTGTAACCTCCGCCGCCCCTACAACCCTCCCTATCTCTGTTACCTCCTCCAGTCCCTACAACCTTCCCTATCTCTGTAACCTCCTCCAGCCCCTACAACATTCCCTATCTCGGTAACCTCCGCCGCCCCTACAACCCTCCCTATCTCTGTAACCTCCTCCAGTCCCTACAACCTTCCCTATCTCTGTAACCTCCTCCAGCCCCTACAACATTCCCTATCTCGGTAACCTCCGCCGCCCCTACAACCCTCCCTATCTATGTAACCCCCTAGAGCCCCTACAACCCTACCTATCTCTGAAAACTCCTCCAGTCCATACAGCTATCACTATCTCTGTACCCTCCTCCAATCCCTACCACCTTCCCTATCTCTGTAACCTCCTCCAGTCCCTTCAACCCTCGCTATCTCTGTAACAACCTCCGACCCCAACGACCCAAAGAACTCTGTAACCTCCTCCATTCCCTACAACCCACCCTATCTCTGTAACAACCTCCGTCCACTACAACCCTCCCGATCTCTGTAAACACCTCCAGTCCCTACAACCCTCCCTATCTCTGTAAACTCCTCCAGTGCCTACAACCCTCACTATCCCTATAACCTCCTCCAGTCCCTACAACCCTCTCTATCTCTGTAACCACCTCCAGCCCCTTCAAACCACACTATCTCTGTAACCTCCTCCAGCCCCTACAACCCTCCCTATCTCTGTAACCTCCTCCAGCCTCTACAACCCTCCCTGTCTCTGTAACATCTTCCAGCCCCTACAACCCTCCCTATCTCTGTCACCTCCTCCAGGCCATACAACCCTCCCTATCTCTGTAACCTCCTTCATTCCATGCAACCCTCCCTATCTCTATAACCTCCTCCAGTCCCTACAACCCTCCATATCTCTGTAACAACCTCCGACCCCTACAACCCTCCCAACTCTGTAACCTCCTCCATTATCTAAAGCACTCCCTATCTCTGTAACCTCCTCCAGCACCTGCAACCCTCCCTATCTCTGTTGCCTCCTCCAGCCCCTACAACCCTCCCTATCTCTGTAACAATCTCCGACCCCTACAACCCTCCCAACTCTGTAACCTCCTCCATTATCTAAAACACTCCCTATCTCTGTAACCTCCTCCAGCACCTGCAACCCTCCCTATCTCTGTTGCCTCCTCCAGCCCGTACAACCCTCCCTATCTCTGTAACCTCTTCCAGTCCCACAACCCTCCCTATCACTGTAACCTCCTCCAGCCCCTACAACTCTCCATGTCTCTATAATCTCCTCGAGCCCCTACCACCTTCCCTATCTCTGTAACCTCCTCCAGTCCCTACAACCCTCCCTATATCTGTACCAACCTCCAACCCATACAACACTCCTAACTCTGTAACCTCCTCCAGTCCCTACAACCGTCCCTATCTCTGTAACCTCCTCCAGAACCTTCAACCCTCCCTATCTCTGTAACCTCCTCCAGACCCTACAACCATCCTATTCTGTGTAACCTCCTGCAGCCCCTACAACCCTCGCTATCTCTATAACCTCCTTCATTCCCGACAGCCCTCCATATCTCTGTAACCTCCTCCACTACCTACAACTCTCCCTATCTCTGTAATCTCCTCCAGCCATTAAAACCTTCGCTATTTCTGTACCCTCCACCGGTCCCTACAACATTCACTATTTCTGTAAACTCCTCCTGTCCCAACAACCCTCGCTATCTCTGTAACATCCTCAATTCCCTACAAACCTCCCTATCTATGTAACCTCATCCTGTCCCTACAACCCTTACTATCTCTGCAACCTCCTCCAGTCCCTACAACCCGCTCCATCGCTATAACCTTCTCCAATCCCTACAACTCTCCCGATCTCTGTAACCACCTCCAGTCCATACCACAACTATCTATGTACCCTCCTCCATTCGCTACAACCCTCCCTATCTCTGTAACATCCTCCAGCCCCGATAACACTCCCTATCTCTGTAACCTCCACCAGTCCCTACAACCCTCCCTATCTCTGTACCCTCCTCTTGTCCCGACAACCCTCACTATCTCTGTAACCTCCTCCAGTCCCTACAGCCCTCCCTATCTCTATAACCTGATCCAGTCCCTACAACTCTCCCTATCTCAGTAAACTCCTCCAGTCCCGACAACCCTCACGTTCTCTGTAACCTCCACCAGTCCCTACAACCCTCCCTATCTCTGTAACAACCACCGACCCCAATGACCATCCCAACTCTGTAACCTCCTCCAGTCCTTACAACCCTCCCTATATCTGTAAAAACCTCCGACTCCTACAACCATCCCTATCTCTGTAACCTCCACCAGACCCTACAACCCACCCTATCTCTGTAACCTCCTCCAGCCCCTACAACCCTCCCTATCTCTGCAACCTCCTCCAGCCCGTACAACACTCCCTATCTCTGTAACCTCCTCCAGCCCGTACAACCCTCCCTATCTCTGCAACCTCCTCCAGTCCCCAGAACTATTCCTATCTCTGTAACCTGCTCCAGCCACTACAACACTTCGTATCTCTGTAACCTCCTCCAGTCTCTACAACACACCCTATCTCTGTAACCTCCTCCAGACACTACAACCCTCCCAATCTCTGTAACCTCCTCCAGTGCCTACAACCCTCCCTATCTCTGTAACCACCTCCACTCCCTACAACCGCCCCTATCTCTGTTACAACTTCCGACCCCAACAAGCCTTCCAACTCTGTAACATCCTCCAGTCCCTACAACCCTCCCTATCTCTGTAACAATCTCTGACCCCTATAACCCACCCTATCTCTGTAACCTCCTCCAGTCCCAACAAACCTCCATTTCTCTGTAACCTCCTCCATCCCCTACAACCATCCCTATATTTGTAGTCTCCTCCAGCCCCTACAACCCTCCCTATCTCTGTAACCTCCTCCATGCCCTACAAACCTCCCTATCTCTGTAACCTCCTCGAGCCCCTACAACCCTCCCTATCTTTGTAACCTCCGTCGCCCCTACAACCCTCCCTATCTCTGTAACCTCCTCCAGCCCCTAAAACCCACCCTATCTCTATAACCTCCTCCAGCCCCTACAACCCTGCCTATCTCTGTAACCTCCATCGCCCCTACAGCCCTCCCTATCTCTGTAAACTCCTCCAGCCCCTACAACCCTCCCTATCTCTGCAACCTCCTAGTCCCCAGAACTATTCCTATCTCTGTAACATGCTCGAGACACTACAACACTTCATATCTCTGTAACCTCCTCCAATCCCTACAACACTCCCTATCTCTGTAACCTCCTACAGACACTACAACCCTCCCTATGTCTGTAACCTCCTCCAGCCCCTACAAACCTCCCGATCTCTGTAACCTCCTCCAGTGCCTACAACCCTCCCGATCTCTTTAACCTCCTCCAGTCCCTACAACCGTCCCTATCTCTGTAACAACTTCCAAGACCAACAAGCCTCCCAACTCTGTAACCTCCTCCAGTCCCAACAACCCTCCCGATCACTGTAACAACCTCCGAACTCTATAACCCACCCTATCTCTGTAACCTCCTCCAGCCCTTACAACCATCCCTATATCTGTAGCCTCCTCCAGCCCCTACAACCCTCCCTACCTCTGTAACATCCTACAGTCCCTACAACCCTCCCTATCTCTGTAACCTCCTCCAGCCCCTACAACCCTCCCTGTCTCTTTAACCTCCTCCAGACCCTACAACACTCTCTATCTCTGTAACCTCCTCCAGCCCCTACAACCCTCCCTATCTCTATAAGCTCCTCCAGTCGCTACCACCCTCCCTATCTCTGTAACCCCCTCCTGCCCCTACAACCCTTGCTATCTCTGTAACCTCCTCCAGTCCCTACAACCCTCCATATCTCTGTAACAAACTCCAACCATTACATCCCTCCCAACTCTGTAACATCCTCCAGTCCCTACAACCCTCTCTGTCTCAAACAACCTCCGACCCCTACAACCCTCCCTATCTCTGTAACCTCCTCCAGACCCTACAACCCTCCCTATCTCTGTAAACACCTCTAGCCCCTACAACTCTCCCTATCTCTGTAACCTACTCCAGTCCCTACAACCCTCCCTATCTCTGTAACCTCCTCCAGCCCCTACAACCCTTCGTATCTCTGTTTCCTCCTCCAACCCCAACAATCCTCATTATCTCTGTAAGCTCCTCCGCCCCTACAACACTCCCTATCTCTGTTACCTTCTCCAGCCCCTACAACCCTTCCTATCTCTGTAACCTCCGCCGCTCTTACAACCCTCCCTATCTCTGTAACCTCCTCCAGCCCCTAAAACCCTCCCTATCTCTGTAACCTCCACTGCCCCTACAACCCTCCCTATCTCTGTAACCTCCTCAAGCCCCAAGAACCATACCTATTTCTGCAACCTCCTCCAGTAACTACAACGCTACCTATCTCTGTAACCTCATCCAGCCCAAGCAACCCTCCCTATCTCTGTAACCACCTCCAGCACCTACAACCATCCTTATCTCTGTAACCTCCTCCAGTCCCTACAACCCTCCCTATCTCTGTAACAACCTCCGACCCCTACAACCCTCCCAACTCTGTAACCTCCTCCAGTCTCTACAACGCTCCCTATCTCTGTAACCTCCTCCAGCTCCTGCAACCCTCCCTATCTCTGTTGCCTCCTCCAGCACCTACAACCCTCCCAATCTCTGTAAACTCCTCCAGTCCCTACAACCCTCCCTATCTCTGTAACCTCCTCCAGCCCGTATAAACCTCCCTATCTCTGTAAACTCCTCCAGTCCCTACAACCCTCCCTATCTCCGTAAACTCCACCACCCCTACAACCCTCCCTATCTCAGTAACCTCATCCAACCCCTACAACCCTCCATATCTCCGTAACCTCCTCCATCCCTACAACACTCCCTATCTCTGTAAACTCCTCCAGTCCCTACAACCCTCCCTATCTCCGTAAACTCCGCCACCCCTACAACCCTCCCTATCTCTGTAACATTCTCCAGCCCCTACAACCCTCCCTATCTCTGTTACCTCCGCCGCCCCTACAACCCTCCCTATCTTTGTCACCTGCTCCAGTCTCTACAACACTCCCTATCTCTGTAACCTCCACCAGCCCCTACAAACCTGCCTATCTCTGTAACCTCCTTCACCCCTACGACCCACCCTATCTCTGTAATGTCCGCCGCCCCTACAACCCTCCCTATCCCTGTAACCTTCTCCAGCGTCTACAACACTCCCTATCTCTGTAAACTCCTCCAGTCCCTACAATCCTCACTATCTCTGTAACCTCCACCAGCCCCAACAACCCTCCCTATCTCTGTAACCTCCTCCAGTCCATACAACTCTCCCTATCTCTGTAACAACCTACGACCCCTACAACCCTCCCAACTCTGTAACCTCCTCCAGCCCCTGCAACCCTCGCTATCTCTATAATCTCCTTCATTCCCGACAACCCTCCCTATCTCTGTAACATCCTCCATCCCCTACAACACTCCCTATCTCTGTAACCTCCTCCAGTCCCTACAACTCTCCCTATCTCAGTAAACTCCTCCAGTCCCTACAACCCTCACTATCTCGGTAACATCCACCAGTCCCTACAACCCTCCCTATCTCTGTAACAACCTCCGAACCCTACGACCATCCCAACTCTGTAACCTCCTCCAGTCCTTACAACCCTCCCTATATCTGTAACAACATCCGACTCCTACAGCCCTCCCTATCTCTGTAAACACCTCCAGACCCTACAACTCTCCCTATCTCTGTAACCTCCTCCATCCCCTACAACCCTCCCTATCTCTGTAACCTCCTCCAGTCCCTACAACCCTCCCTATCTCTGTAACCTCCTCCAGTCCCTACAAGCCTACCTATCTCTGTAACCTCCTCCAGCCCCATAACCCTCCCGATCTCTGTAACCTCCTCCGCCCCTACAACACTCCGTATCTCTGTAACCTCCTCCAGCCCCTACATCCCTCCCTATCTCTGTAACCTCCTCCAGCCCCTACAACCCTCCCTATCTCTATAACCTCCTCCAGCCCCTATAACCCTCCCTATCTCTGTAACCTCCTCCGCCCCTACAACCCTCCCTATTTCTGTAACCTCCACAAGCCCCTACAACACTCCGAGATCTCTGCCCTTCTCCAATTCCGGCCTCTTGACCATCCCCCGATTCCCATCGCTCCACCATTGGCGGCCGTGCCTTCAGCTGCCTGCGGCCCTGAGCTCTGGAATTCTCTCCCTAAACCTCTCCGCCCCTTTCTCTCTTTCTCTCATCTCTTATGAAAATGTACGTCTTTGACTGGTGATGCTGAGTCCTAATATCTCCTTTTGCAGCTCGATGTCAAAATCTGTCTCTTTTAGGCTCCTGTGAAACGCTTTGTGGTTGTTTTACTATGTTAGAAATGCTATACAAATGCAGTCATTGTTTCTTAATATAACTGGACTCTGATTGTAACATATTCTGGCTAAATATTCATTCACCTGGGACTGTCAACCATGTATGGAAACCAATTCTTTAACCAACTGTTAGAATTCTCTCGGGTCGAATATTTAATCACATATCAATGTGATTACCAGAGTTTGAATTTTGCCAACATCAGTTATTGGCCAGAACAATGGGAGGAGAAACTGTCAGGAGGTTTTTCACCCCCCCTTCCCCCGCCCTCTAACCCCACCAAGTGCCAGTCTGCAATTTGTTCCCATGTTTTGCTTTCAGAGAGGCACTGACCCCTTGTTCTGCTATTAACACCTACTGATGTCTGACCTTCATGCCATTATTAACACCTGCTTTCGTCTTTAACACAATCATTAGCACTCCATTTCTCTTGTGTCCAACACATCTTTGTCAAATCTCACCTGATCTCTCACCTATCTCTGTCCTTCTATTTTGTTCCACCCAGCCCCCACTCTCTTAAACAGTATTAAAAAAACCCAACACATTTCTAAAACAAAAACAGAAATACCTGGAAAAACTTTCTCCAGGTATTCCTGTTTTTGTTTTGGATTTCCAGCATCCACAGTTCTTTCCTTTGACCATCACATTTCTACATCTCTTCAGCTCTGGAGAAGAGCCATACGGACTTAAAATGTTAACTCTGTCTTTTCTCTGCGCAGCGCACTGCCAAACCTCCTGAGTTTTTCTAGCACGTTCTGTTTCTGCCAGGAGACACGTTGGATGTGCCCCCAAATCTGGTGCGAATACTGGGGGTTGGCCAGAATATCGGGAGCGCCCCCCACCCAGTAACATTTAATGATTTGAGGTTGTCTCGGTCGGTCTGTTCCCTTTCTAGTGTTCACTTCTTAAACAGTTAAATCCTCAAGATGTCAACTCTGGAGGGTGGATGAGAAGCAACTCAGTTCAACGTACATCCTGGGTACCGTGTAATATAACTCACACGGAAAAGGTAGACAATATACCAGGGAACAGCTCCCTTAAGCTCAGAAGTCACAGGACAGTCGGGAGTCCAACATCTACAGACACCTTGTCGGATCAGCTCCAGCCTACAATAAACCAGGCTGTCTGAATCGATAACTGTAATCGTCACTATACGATTGATGCCTGAGTAATAACCTTGCATTTGGACTATAGACTCGAGCCTGAATCACGGGGAGTTATTTAACTGCGTGCGCAGGTTTCCCCCAACACCTTCAGAGTGCAAATAAGACCAAACAGAGGGAGTTGCCCCAGCAGGTTAGCAAGGCAAGGCAAAAATCAAACCAAAAACTAGGGATTATTTCAGGAGGGATAGAATTGAAAAGTAGGGAAGTGACATTAAGCCTGCATCAAAACTTGGTTGCACAGCACTGAGATTACCACGAGCAGTTCTGGTCACCATATTACAGAAAGGACATCGAGATACTGGAGAGGGAAGATTTACAATGGTGATCCCAGAAATGTGAGGGTAAACTCACATGAGTTTATATGAGGACAGGATGGACGGGCTGGGTCTTTGTTCTCTCGAAAAGAGAAGGCTGAGGGGGGGGACCTCATCGAGGTATTTAAAATTCAGAAAGGTTTTGATGGAGTGGATACAGAGGGAGTGTTTCCTCTGGTGGGAGGGGAGACCAGAACTAGGGGTCATCAATATAAGATCGTCACTAATAAATCCAATGGGGAATTCCGGAGAAACGTCTTTACCCAGAGAGTGGGGGCAATGTGGAACTCGCTCCCTCAGGGAGTGGTCGAAGTGAATAGTGTCGATGTGTTTAAGGGGGAAGCTGGATAAAAACATGAGGGAGAAAGGAATAGAAGGATATGGCGATCGGGTGAGATGGCGAGGGGGGGCGGGATGAGGCTTGTGTGGAGCAGAAACACCAGCACGGAGCAGATGGGCTGAATGGCCTGTTTCTGTGCCGCATATATGAAATCCTGTGTCATCAAATCCTGTCTATGTCACTGTACAAAGTGCCTTCTCTTATCCAGGAGTAACGGAGCTAGTTTTAATTCTGTTCCCCTTGGGATCAAACCCCAGGTTTTCCAGAAAATGAAACCAGTGACCAGGCTGACATCAATAAATTCCTTTAAATGTACAATACAGGCTCTGTCCATGGTGTCAAGATAAGGCAATGGCAGAGAGTGTGGGGATGAGGTGAAATTGAAGAGAGAGGGAGCCTCCTCACTAACACTGTGCCTTTGTGTAAGATACCCTTGGTTGTGTATACATGCACATGTAGGATTAAGATTAACCTAAACTCATGGTAAACAAAGGACTTGCATTTCTCTAGCGCCTTTCCCCCACCTCAGGACAACCCGAAGCATTTCACAGCCAATGAAGGATTTCTTTTGCAGTGAGCTCACTGTTATAAGAAACACAGAAGCACACAGCAAGATCCCACAAACAGCAATGTGATTATGGCCCCAGACCATCTGCTTTTTAACTGATGTTGTTGGAGGGGTAACGGAGCTAGTTTTAATTCTGTTCCCCTTGGGATCAAACCGCAAGTTTTCCAGAAAATGAAACAGGTTATCTCTATAACCTCCTCCAGTCCCAACAACCGTCCCTATCTCTGTAACCTCCTCCAGTCCCTACAAGCCTCCCTATCTCTGTACCAACCTCCGACCCCTACAACTCTCCCAACTCTGTAACCTCCTCCAGTCCCTACAACACTCCCTATCACTATAACAACCTCCGACGCCTACAACCCTCCCCATCTCTGTAAACTCCTCCAGACCATACAACACTCCCTATCTCTGTAACCTCCTCAAGCCCCAAGAACCCTCCCTATTTCTGCAACCTCCTCCAGTAACTACAACGCCACCTATCTCTGTAACCTCATCCAGCCCAAGCAACCCTTCCTATCTCTGTAACCTCCTCCAGCACCTACAACCATCCCTATCTCTGTAACCTCCTCCAGTCCCTACAACCCTCCATATCTCTGTAACAACCTCCGACCCCTACAACCCTCCCAACTATGTAACCTCCTCCAGTCTCTACAACCCTCCCTATCTCTGTAACCTCCTCCAGCCCCTGCAACCCTCCCTATCTCTGTTGCCTCCTCCAGCACCTACAACCCTCCCAATCTCTGTAACCTCCTCCAGTCCCTACAACCCTCCCTACCTCTGTAAACTCTGCCTCCCCTACAACCCTCTCTATCTCTGTAACCTCCTCCAGCCCGTATAAACCTCCCTATCTCTGTAAGCACCTCCAGTGCCTACAACCCTCCCTATCTCCGTAAACTCCGCCACCCCTACAACCCTCCCTATCTCTGTAACCTCCTCCAACCCCTACAACCCTCCATATCACCGTAACCTCCTCCGCCCCTACAACACTCCCTATCTCTGTAAACTCCTCGAGTCCCTACAACCCTCCCTATCAACGTAAACTCCGCCACCCCTACAACCCTCCCTATCTCTGTAACCTTCTCCAGCCACTACAACCCTCCCTATCTCTGTAACCTCCGCCGCCCCTACAACCCTCCCTATCTTTGTCACCTGCTCCAGTCGCTACAACACTCCCTATCTCTGTAACCTCCACCAGCCCCTACAACCCTCCCTATCTCTGTAACCTCCTCCAGTCCATACAACTCCCCCTATCTCTGTAACAACCTCCGACCCCTACAACCCTCCCAACTCTGTAACCTCCTCCAGCCCCTGCAACCCTCGCTATCTCTATAATCTCCTTCATTCACGACAACCATCCCTATCTCTGTAACATCCTCCATCCCCTACAACACTCCCTATCTCTGTAACCTCCTCCAGTCCCTACAACTCTCCCTATCTCAGTAAACTCCTCCAGTCCCTACAACCCTCACTATCTCTGTAACCTCCACCAGTCCCTACAACCCTCCCTATCTCTGTAACAACCTCCGAACCCTACGACCATCCCAACTCTGTAACCTCCTCCAGTCCTTACAACCCTCACTATATCTGTAAAAACCTCCGACTCCTACAGCCCTCCCTATCTCTGTAAACACCTCCAGACCCTACAACTCTCCCTATCTCTGTAACCTCCTCCATCCCCTACAACCCTCCCTATCACTGTAACCTCCTCCAGTGCCTATATCCCTCCCTATCTCTGTAACAACTACCGACCATTACATCCCTCCCAACTCTGTAACATCCTCCAGGCCCTACAAACCTCTCTATCTCTAACAACCTCCGACCCCTACAACCCTCCCTATCTCTGTAACCTCCTCCAGACCCTACAACCATCCCTATCTCTGTTAGCACCTCCAGCCCCTACAACCCTCCCTATCTCTGTAACCTCCTCCAGTCCCTACAACCCTCCCTATCTCTGTAACCTCCACCAGCCCCTACAACCCTCCCTATCTCTGTTACCTCCTCCAACCCCTACAACCCTCCCTATCTCTGTAACCTCCTCCACCCCTAAAACCCTCCCTATCTCTGTAACCTCCGCCACCCCTACAACCCTCCCTAACTCTGTAACCTACTTCAGCACCTACAACCCTACCTATCTCTGTAACCTCCTCCAGCCCCTACAACACTCCCTATCTCTGTAACCTCCTCCGGCCCTACAACACTCCCTATATCTGTAACCTCCTCCAGCCCCTACAACACTCCGTATCTCTGTAACCTCCTCCAGCCCCTACAACCCTCCCTATCTCTGTAACCTCCTCCAGTCCCTACAACCCTCCCTATCTCTGTAACCTCCTCCAGCCCCTACAATCCTCCCTATCTCTCTTACCTCCTCCAACCCCTACAACCCTCCCTATCTCTGTAACCTCCTCCACCCCTACAACACTCCCTATCTCTGTAAACTTCTCCAGACCCTAAAACCCTCCCTATCTGTGTAAACTCCGCCATCCCTACAACCCTCCCTATCTCCGGAACTCCTCAAGCCCCTACAACCCTACCTATCTCTGTTACCTCCTCCAGCCCCTATAACCCTCCCTATCTCTGTAACCTCCTCCGCCCCAACAACCCTCCCTATCTCTGTAACCTCCTCCAGCCGCTACAACCCTCCCTATCTCTGTAACCTCCGCCGCCCCTACAACCCTCCCTATTTCTGTAACCTCATCCAGCCCCTACAACACTCCGAGATCTCTGCCCTTCTCCAATTCCGGCCTCTTGACCATCCCCCGATTCCCATCGCTCCACCATTGGCGGCCGTGCCTTCAGCTGCCTGCGGCCCTGAGCTCTGGAATTCTCTCCCTAAACCTCTCCGCCCCTTTCTCTCTTTCTCTCATCTTTTATGAAAATGTACGTCTTTGACTGGTGATGCTCAGTCCTAATATCTCCTTTTGCAGCTCGATGTCAAAATCTGTCTCTTTTAGGCTCCTGTGAAACGCTTTGTGGTTGTTTTACTATGTTAGAAATGCTATACAAATGCAGTCATTGTTTCTTAATATAACTGGACTCTGATTGTAACAGATTCTGGCTAAATATTCATTCACCTGGGATTGTCAACCATGTATGGAAACCAATTCTTTAACCAACTGTTAGAATTCTCTCGGGTCGAATATTTAATCACATCTCAATGTGATTACCAGAGTTTGAATTTTGCCAACATCAGTTATTGGCCAGAACAATGGGAGGAGAAACTGTCAGGAGGTTTTTTTCCCCCCTACCCCCACCTTCCCCCGCCCTCTAACCCCACCAAGTGCCAGTCTGCAATTTGTTCCCATGTTTTGCTTTCAGAGAGGCACTGACCCCTTGTTCTGCTATTAACACCTACTGATGTCTGACCTTCATGCCATTATTAACACCTGCTTTCGTCTTTAACACAATCATTAGCACTCCATTTCTCTTGTGTCCAACACATCTTTGTCAAATCTCACCTGATCTCTCACCTATCTCTGTCCTTCTATTTTGTTCCACCCAGCCCCCACTCTCTTAAACAGTATTAAAAAAACCCAACACATTTCTAAAACAAAAACAGAAATACCTGGAAAAACTTTCTCCAGGTATTCCTGTTTTTGTTTTGGATTTCCAGCATCCTCCGTTCTTTCCTTTGACCATCACATTTCTACATCTCTTCAGCTCTGGAGAAAAGCCATACGGACTTAAAATGTTAACTCTGTCTTTTCTCTGCGCAGCGCACTGCCAAACCTCCTGAGTTTTTCTAGCACGTTCTGTTTCTGCCAGGAGACACGTTGGATGTGCCCCCAAATCTGGTGCGAATACTGGGGGTTGGCCAGAATATCGGGAGCGCCCCCCCCACCAGTAACATTTAATGATTTGAGGTTGTCTCGGTCGGTCTGTTCCCTTTCTAGTGTTCACTTCTTAAACAGTTAAATCCTCAAGACAGCGGTGATGTCAACTCTGGAGGGTGGATGAGAAGCAACTCAGTTCAACGTACATGCTGGGTACCGTGTAATATAACTCACACGGAAAAGGTAGACAATATACCAGGGAACAGCTCCCTTAAGCTCAGAAGTCACAGGACAGTCGGCAGTCCAACATCTACAGACACCTTGTCGGATCAGCTCCAGCCTACAATAAACCAGGCTGTCTGAATCGATAACTGTAATCGTCACTATAGAATTGATGCCTGAGTAATAACCTTGCATTTGGACTATACACTCGAGCCTGAATCACGGGGAGTTATTTAACTGCGTGCGCAGGTTTCCCCCAACACCTTCAGAGTGCAAATAAGACCACACAGAGGGAGTTGCCCCCGCAGGTTAGCAAGGCAAGGCAAAAATCAAACCAAAAACGAGGGATTATTTCTGGAGGGATAGAATTGAAAAGTAGGGAAGTGACATTAAGCCTGCATCAAAACTTGGTTGCACTGCACTGAGATTACCACGAGCAGTTCTGGTCACCATATTACAGAAAGGACATCGAGATACTGGAGAGGGAAGATTTACAATGGTGATCCCAGAAATGTGAGGGTAAACTCACATGAGTTTATATGAGGACAGGATGGACGGGCTGGGTCTTTATTCTCTAGAAAGGAGAAGGCTGAGGGGGGTGACCTCATCGAGGTATTTAAAATTCAGAAAGGTTTTGATGGAGTGGATACAGAGGGAGTGTTTCCTCTGGTGGGAGGGGAGACCAGAACTAGGGGTCATCCATATAAGATCGTCACTAATAAATCCAATGGGGAATTCCGGAGAAACGTCTTTACCCAGAGAGTGGGGGGGAATGTGGAACTCGCTCCCTCAGGGAGTGGTGGAAGTGAATAGTGTCGATGTGTTTAAGGGGGAAGCTGGATAAACACATGAGGGAGAAAGGAATAGAAGGATATGGCGATGGGGTGAGATGGCGAGGGGGGTCGGGATGAGGCTCGTGTGGAGCAGAAACACCAGCACGGAGCAGATGGGCTGAATGGCCTGTTTCTGTGCCGCATATATGACATCCTGTGTCATCAAATCCTGTCTATGTCACTGTACAAAGTGCCTTCTCTTATCCAGGAGTAACGGAGCTAGTTTTAATTCTGTTCCCCTTGGGATCAAACCCCAGGTTTTCCAGAAAATGAAACCAGTGACCAGGCTGACATCAATAAATTCCTTTAAATGTACAATACAGGCTCTGTCCATGGTGTCAAGATAAGGCAATGACAGAGAGTGTGGGGATGAGGTGGAATTGAAGAGAGAGGGAGCCTCCTCACTAACACTGTGCCTTGGTGTAAAATACCCTTGGTTGTGTATACATGCACATGTAGGATTAAGATTGACCTAAACTCATGGTAAACAAAGGACTTGCATTTCTCTAGCGCCTTTCCCCAACCTCAGGACATCCCGAAGCATTTCACAGCCAATGAAGGATTTCTTTTGCAGTGAGCTCACTGTTATAAGAAACACAGAAGCACACAGCAAGATCCCACAAAAAGTAAAGTGATTATGGCCCCAGACCATCTGCTTTTTTACTGATGTTGTTGGACGGGTAACGGAGCTAGTTTTAATTCTGTTCCCCTTGGGATCAAACCCCAGGTTTTCCAGAAAATGAAACAGGTTATCTCTATAACCTCCTCCAGTCCCAACAACTGTCCCTATCTCTGTAACCTCCTCCAGTCCCTACAAGCCTCCCTATCTCTGTACCAACCTTCGACCCCTACAACTCTCCCAACTCTGTACCCTCCTCCAGTCCCTACAACACTCCCTATCACTGTAACAACCTCCGAACCCTACAACCCTCCCCATCTCTGTAAACTCCTCCAGACCCTACAACACTCCCAATCTCTGTAACCACCTCAAGCCCCTAGAACCCTCCCTATTTCTGTAACCTCCTCCAGTAACTACAACGCTACCTATCTCTGTAACCTCATCCAGCCGAAGCAACCCTCCCAATCTCTGTAACCTCCTCCAGCCCGTATAAACCTCCCTATCTCTGTAAAGTCCTCCAGTCCCTACAACCCTCCCTATCTCCGTAAACTCCGCCACCCCTACAACCCTCCCTATCTCTGTAACCTCCTCCAGCCCCTACAACACTCCCGATTTCGGTAACATCCTCCAGTCCCTACAACCTTCCCTATCTCTGTAACCTCCTCCAGTCCCTACAACCCTCCCTATCTATTTAACATCCTCCAGCCCCTACAAACCTCCCCATCTATGTAACATCCTCCAACCCCTACAACCCTCCCTATCTCTGTAACCTCCGCCGCCCCTACAACCCTACCTATCTCTGTAAACTCCTCCAGTCCCTACAGCCATCACTATCTCTGTACCCTCCTCCAATCCCTACAACCTTCCCTATCTCTGTAACCTCCTCCAGTCCCTTCAACCCTCGCTATATCTGTAACAACCTCCGACCCCTACGACCCAACCAACTCTGTAACCTCCTCCAGTCCCTACAACCCTCCCTATCTCTGTAATAACCTCCGACACCTACAACCATCCTATCTCTGTAAACACCTCCAGTCCCTACAACCCTCCCTATCTCTGTAACAACCTACGACCCCTACAAACCTCCCAACTCTGTAACCTCCACCAGGCCCTACAACTCTCCCTATCACTGTAACCAACTCCAGTCCCTACAACCCTCCCTATCTCTGTAACCACCTCCAGTCCCTACAACCCTCCCTATCTCTGTAACCTCCTCCAGCCCCTACAACCCTACCTATCTCTGTAACCTCCTCCAATCCCTACAACCCTCCCTATCTCGATAACCTCCTCCAGTCCCTACAACGCTCCCTATCTCTGTAACCCCCTCCTGCCCCTACAACCCTCGCTATCTCTGTAACAACCTCCGACCATTACATCCCTACCAACTCTGTAACATCCTCCAGTCCCTACAACCCTCTCTATCTCTAACAAGCTCCGACCCCTACAACCGTCCCTATCTCTGAAAACACCTCCAGCCCCTACAACCCTCCATCCCTCTGTAACCTCCTCCAGTCCCTACAACCCTCCCTATTTCTGTAACCTCCGCCGCCCCTACAACCCTCCCTATCTCTGTAACCTTCTCCAGCCCCTACAACCCTCCCTATCTCTGTAACCTCCGCCGCCCCTACAACCCTCCCTATCTCTGTAACCTCCTACAGCCCCTACAACCCTACCTATCTCTGTAACCTCCACCAATCCCTACAACCCTCCCTATCTCTGTAACAAGCTCCGAGCCCTAAAACCCTCCCAACTCTGTAACCTCTTCCAGTCTCTACAACCCTCCCTATCTCTATAACCTCCTCCAGCCCCTGCCACCCTCCGTATCTCTGTAACCTCCTCCAGCCCCTACAAACCTCCCTATCTCTATAACCTCCTCCAGTCCCTACAACGCTCCCTATCTCTGTAACCCCCTCCTGCCCCTACAACCCTCGCTATCTCTGTAACAACCTCCGACCGTTACATCCCTACCAACTCTGTAACATCCTCCAGTCCCTACAACCCTCCCTATCTCTGTAACCTTCTCCAGCCCCTACACCCCTCCCTATCTCTGTTACCTCCTCCAACCCCTATAACCCTCCCGATCTCTGTAACCTCCTCCAGCCCCTGCAACCCTCCCTATCTCTGTTACCTCCTCCAACCCCTACAACCCTCCCTATCTCTGTAACCTCCTCCACCCCTACAACACTCCTTATATCTGTAACCTCCTCCAGCCCCTACAACACTCCGTATCTCTGTAACCTCCTCTAGCCCCTACAACCCTCCCTATCTCTGTAACCTCCTCCAGCCCCTACAACCCTACCTATCTCTGTAAACTCCTCCAGCCCCTATAACCCTCCCTATCTCTGTAACCTCCTCCGCCCCTACAACCCTCCCTATCTCTGTAACCTCCTCCAGCCCCTACAACCCTCCCTATTTCTGTAACCTCCTCCAGCCCCTACAACACCTCGAGATCTCTGCCCTTCTCCAATTCCGGCCTCTTGACCATCCCCCGATTCCCATCGCTCCACCATTGGCGGCCGTGCCTAAAGCTGCCTGGGGCCCTGAGCTCTGGAATTCCCTCCCTAAACCTCTCCGCCCCTTTCTCTGTTTCTCTCATCCTATATGAAAATGTACATCTTTGACTGGTGATGCTCAGTCCTAATATCTCCTTTTGCAGCTCGATGTCATAATCTGACTCATTTAGGCTCCTGTGAAACGCTTTGTGGTTGTTTTACTATGTTAGAAATGCTATACAAATGCAGTCATTGTTTCTTAATATAACTGGACTCTGATTGTAACAGATTCTGGCTAAATATTCATTCACCTGGGACACTTTCAACCATGTATGGAAACCAATTCTTTAACCAACTGTTAGAATTCTCTCGGGTCGAATATTTAATCACATCTCAATGTGATTACCAGAGTTTGAATTTTGCCAACATCAGTTATTGGACAGAACAATGGGAGGAGAAACTGTCAGGAGGTTTTTCGCACCCCCTTCCCCCGCCCTTCACCCCCACCAAGTGCCAGTCTGCAATTTGTTCCCATGTTTTGCTTTCAGAGAGGCACTGACCCCTAGTTCTGCTATTAACACCAACTGATGTCTGACCTTCATGCCGTTATTAACACCTGCTTTCGTCTTTAACACAATCATTAGCACTCCATTTGTCTTGTGTCCAACACATCTTTGTCAAATCTCACCTGAGTTTTCACCTATCTCTGTGCTTCTATTTTGTTCCACCCAGCCCTCACTCTCTTAAACAGTATTAAAAAAACCCAAAACAAAAACACAATTACCTGGAAAAACTAGGCAGGTCTGGCAGCATCGGTGCAGAAGAAATCAGTCAACGTTTCGAGTCTTCATGACCCTTCGGCAGAACCCAACAAAAACCCAACACATTTCTAAAACAAAAACAGAAATACCTGGAAAAACTTTCTCCAGGTATTCCTGTTTTTGTTTTGGATTTCCAGCATCCACAGTTCTTTCCTTTGACCATCACATTTCTACATCTCTTCAGCTCTGGAGAAGAGCCATACGGACTTAAAATGTTAACTCTGTTTTTTCTCTGCGCAGCGCACTGCCAAACCTCCTTAGTTTTTCTAGATTTTCCAGAAAATGAAACAGGTTATCTCTATAACCTCCTCCAGTCCCAACAACTGTCCCTATCTCTGTAACCTCCTCCAGTCCCTACAAGCCTCCCTATCTCTGTACCAACCTTCGACGCCTACAACTCTCCCAACTCTGTAACCTCCTCCAGTCCCTACAACACTCCCTATCACTATAACAACCTCCGAACCCTACAACCCTCCCCATCTCTGTAAACTCCTCCAGACCCTACAACACTCCCAATCTCTGTAACCTCCTCAAGCCCCTAGAACCCTCCCTATTTCTGTAACCTCCTCCAGTAACTACAACGCTACCTATCTCTGTAACCTCATCCAGCCCAAGCAACCCTCCCTATCTCTGTAACCTCCTCCAGCACCAACAACCATCCCTATCTCTGTAACCTCCTCCAGTCCCTACAACCCTCCATATCTCTGTATCAACCTCCGACCCCTACAACCATCCCAACTCTGTAACCTCCTCCAGTCTCTACAACACTCCCTATCTCTGTAACCTCCTCCAGCCCCTGCAACCCTCCCATTCTCTGTTGCCTCCTCCAGCACCTGCAACCCTCCCAATCTCTGTAACCTCCCCCAGTGCCTACAACCCTCCCTATCTCTATACCCTCCTCGAATCCCTACAACTTTCCCTATCTCTGTAACCACCTCCAGTCCATACAACAACAACTATCTATGTATCCTCCTCCAGTACCTACAACCCTCCCTATCTCTGTAACCTCCTCCAGCCCCTACAACCCTCCATATCTCTGTAACCTCTTCCAGCCACTACAACCCTCCCTATCTCTGTAACCTCCTCCAACCCCTACAAACCACCCTATCTCGTTAACCTCCGCCGCCCCTACAAACCTCCCTATCCGTGTAACCTCCTCCAGCCTCTACAACCCTCGCAATATCTATACCAACCTCCGACCCCTACAACCCTCCCTATCACTGTAACCTCCTCCAGAACCTACAACCCTCCCTATCTCTGTAACCTCCTCCAGAACCTACAACCCTCCCTAACTCTGTAACCTCCTCCAGCCCCTACAACGCTCCCTATCTCTGTAACCTCCTCCAGCCCCTACAACCCTCCCTAGCTCAATAACCTCCTCCAGTCTCTACAATAATCCCTATATCTACACCCTCCTCATGTCCCTACAACACTCGCTATCTCTGTAAACTCCTCCAGTCCCTACAACACTCGCTATCTCTATAACCTCCTCCAGTCCCTGCAACCCTCCCTATCTCTGTAACCTCCTCCAGTCACTACAACCCTCACTATCTCTGTACCCTCCTCCAATCCTTACAACCCTCCACATCTTTGTAACAACGTCCGACTCCTACAACCCTCCCAACTCTGTAACCCCCTCCAGTCTCTACAGCCCTCCGTATCTCTGTAACCTCCTCCAGCACCTACAAGACTCCCTATCTCTATAACCTCCTCCAGTCCCTATAACACTCCCTATCTCTGTAAGCTCCTCCAGCCACTACAACCCTCCCTATCTCTGTAACATACTCTAGACTCTACAACACTCCCTATCTCTGTAACCTCCTTTAGTCCCTACAACCCTCCCTATCTCTGTAACCTCCTCCTGCCCCTACAACCCACCATATCTCTGTAATCTCCGCCGCCCCTACAAACCTCCCTATCCCTTTAACCTCCTCCAGGCTCTACAACCCTCCCTATATCTGTTACCTCCTCCAGCCCCTACAACCCTCCCTATCTCTGTAACCTCCTCCATTCCCTGCAAACCTCGCTATCAATGTAACCTCCTCCAGCCCCTACAACACTCCCTATCTCAGTAACCTCCTCCAGCCCCTACAACACTCCCTATCTCTGTAACCTCCTCCAGCCCCTACAAACTTCCCTATCTCTGTAACCTGCTCCAGCGCCTACAACCCTCCCTATCTCTGTAACCTCATCCAGTCCTTACAACCTCCCTATCTCTGTAACAACCTCCGACCGCTACAACCCTCCCAACTCTGTAACCTCCTCCAGTCACTACAACCCTCCCTATCTCTGTAACCTCCTCCAGCCCCTGCAACCATCCCTATCTCTGTAACCTCCTCCAGCCCCTACAACCCTCCCTATCTCTGTAACCTCCCCCAGCCACTACAGCCCTCGCTATCTCTTTAACCTCCACCTGTCCCTACAGCCCTGCCTATCTCTGTAACTTCCTCCAGCCCCTACAACCCTCGCTATCTTTGTAACCTCATCCAGTCCCTACAACCCTCGCTATCTCTATAACCTCCTCCAGCCCCTACAACCCTCCCTATCTCTATAACCTCCTCCAGCCCCTACAACCCTCCCTATCTCTGTAACCTCCTCCAGCCCCTACAACACTCCCTATCTCTGTCACCTCCTCCAGCCCCTACACCCCTCCCTATCTCTGTACCCTCTTCCTATCCCTACAGCCCTCGCTATCTCTATAACATCCTCTAGTCCCTACAATCCTCCCTATCTCGGGAAACTCCTCCAGTCCCTACAACCCTCGCTATCTCAGTACACTCCTCCAGTCCTTACAACACTCCCTATATCTGTAACCTCCTCCAGCACCTATAACCCTCCGTATCTCTGTAACCTCCTCCAGATCCTACAACCATCCCTATCTCTGTAACATCCTCCGACCCCTACGACCATCCCAACTCTGCAACCTCCTCCAGCACTTACAACCCTCCCTATCTCTGTAACTTCCTCTATTCCCTACAACCCTCGCTATCTCTAAAACATCCTCCAGTCACTACAACTCTCCCTATCTCTGTTTACTCCTCCAGCCCCTACTACCCTCCCTATCTCTATAACCTCCTCCAGTCCCTACATCCCTCCCTATCTCTCTAACCTCCTCCAGCCACTACAACCCTCCCTATCTCTGTAACCTTTTTTAGACCCTACAACCCTCCCTATCTCTGTAACCTCCTCTAGACCCTACAACCCTCCTGATCTCTGTAACAACTTCTGACCCCTACTACCTTCCCCACTCTGTAACCACCTCCAGTCACTACAACACTCCCTATCTCTGAAACGACCTCCGACCCCTTCAACCCTCCGTAACTCTGTAAACTCCTCCAGTCGCTACAACCCTCACTATCTCTGTAAACTCCTCAAGCCCCTACAACCCTCTCTATCTGAGTAACCTCCTCCAGTCCCTACAACCCTCCCTATCTCTGTAACAACCTCCGACCATTACATCCCTCCCAAATCTGTAACATCCTCCAACCCTACAACCCACTCTATCTCTAACAACCTCCGACCCCTACAACCCTGCCTATTTCTGAAACCTCCTCCAGACCTTACAACCCTCCCTATCTCTGTAAACACCTCCAGCCCCTACAACGCTCCCTATCTCTGTAACCTCCTCCAGTCCCTACAAGCCTCCCTATCTCTGTAACTTCCTCCAGCCCCCACAACCCTCCCTATTTCTGTTACCACCTCCAACCCCTACAACCCTCCCTATCTCTGTAACCTCCTCCGCCCCTACAACACTCTCTATCTCTGTAACCTTCTCCAGCCTCTACAACCCTCCCTATCTCTGTAACCTCCGCCGCCCCTACAACACTACCTCTCTCTGTAACCTCCTCCAGCCCCTACAACCCTCCCTATCTCTGTAACTTCCTCCAGCCCCTACAATCCTCCCTATCTCTGTCACTCCGCCGCTCCTACAACCCTCCCTATCTCTGCAACATCCGCCGCCCCTACAACCCTCCCTATCTCTGTAACCTCCTCCAGTCCCTACAACCCTCCCTATCTCTGTAACCTCCTCCAGCCCCGACAACCCACCCTATCTCTGTTACCTCCTCCAACCCCTACAACCCTCCCTATCTCTGTAACCTCCTCCAGCCCCTACAACCCTCCCTATCTCTGTTACCTCCTCCAACCCCTACAACCCTCCCTATCTCTGTAACCTCCTCCGCCCCTACAACCCTCCCTATTTCTGTAACCTCCTCAAGCCCCTACAACACTCCGAGATCTCTGCCCTTCTCCAATTCCGGCCTCTTGACCATCCCCCCATTCCCATCGCTCCACCATTGGCGGCCGTGCCTTCAGCTGCCTGGGGCCCTGAGCTCTGGAATGCCCTCCCTAAACCTCTCCGCCCCTTTCTCTCTTTCTCTCATCTTTTATGAAAATGTACGTCTTTGACTGGTGATGCTCAGTCCTAATATCTCCTTTTGCAGCTCGATGTCAAAATCTGTCTCTTTTAGGCTCCTGTGAAACGCTTTGTGGTTGTTTTACTATGTTAGAAATGCTATACAAATGCAGTCATTGTTTCTTAATATAACTGGACTCTGATTGTAACAGATTCTGGCTAAATATTCATTCACCTGGGATTGTCAACCATGTATGGAAACCAATTCTTTAACCAACTGTTAGAATTCTCTCGGGTCGAATATTTAATCACATCTCAATGTGATTACCAGAGTTTGAATTTTGCCAACATCAGTTATTGGCCAGAACAATGGGAGGAGAAACTGTCAGGAGGTTTTTTCCCCCCCCTTCCCCCGCCCTCTAACCCCACCAAGTGCCAGTCTTGTAGGGGCTGGAGGGGGTTACAGAGATAGGGTTGTAGGGACTGGAGGAGGTTACAGAGATAGGGAGGGTTGTGGGGACAGTTTTGGAAACAAGGATGAAATTTTTAAAATGGAGGCGTTGTTGGACTGGGAGCTAATGTATGTCAGTGAGTGACGGGGTGAAGGCTGAACAGGACTTGGTACAACTTGGGAAAAGGGCCAGTAGGGTTCTGGATGGTCTAATGTCTGTCCTCTTGGATCCTTCAGTATATTTTTTCTCTCCCTGGTAGATGCATTCGGATAAACAGGAAACATAAAGCAGACCCATCCTTGTTGCTCGCTTGTCAAGACTGTGATCTGGAATATAACCAGTTGAGACTGCCCAAAGAGATTACGTTGTGGATTGATCCCCAGGAGGTGTGCTGCAGGTAAGTCTTCACCTGGATGGTTTAGCAACACAGTCACCGCAGAGACAAACACAAGGAGCTCATCTGGAGAATTGTGTCCGATTCCGACTGCCTCACACTTTAGGAGGGAAGGCGAGGCCTTGGGGAGGGTGAGGGGGAGATTGACTCTAATGGCGCCAGGGAAGAGGGACTTCAGTTCATGTGGAGAGACTGGGGAAGCTGGGATTGTTCTCCTTAGAACAGAGAAGGTTAAGGGGGAGATTGAATCGAGGCGTTCAAAATCATGAGGGTGTTTGGATAGAGTCAATAAGGAGAAAGTGTTTCCAGTGGCAGGAGGGTCGGTAACCAGAGGGACACAGATTGAAGGGAATCGGAACCAGAGGGGGAGATGAGAATTTTTTTTACACAGCGAGTTGTTGTGATCTGGAAGGCGCTGCTTGAAAGGGGGGTGGATGCAGGTTCAACAGGAACTTCCAAAGGGGGAATTGTGTCTGTCTGTCTCTCTCTCTCACTGGTGTGCTCTCTGTCTCTCCTTCACTGTACGGTAAACCTTCCGTCGGCTGTGTTCTGCCAGTTTGTGTGGGTGTTTGTTGTTTATACCAGGTTGTTAGTGGCTGTGTCTCGCGTGTTGCTGCCTGACCCGATTCCCACTAAATCTTCATTTGAAATTCCTGCAGGTGTAGTGATGGGAGTCTGCCTTTCACTGTCGCTCAGTTTGGACAAGACTACAGGAGGGCGGCATCGTTAGACTCTGAGCAAGGCAGCGCGTCCTCGGAGTGCAGCACACCTGACTGCCACTCGGAGACTTCGTCAGATGAAGGGGAACATGCCAAAGGTCAAACAGTGAAGGAAACTGCAGCAAAAACAGCTGAAGCTACTGGCAAGGTAAAGAGAACATTGAGCACCCAGTGCTGGGTGGGGTCGGAGTGAATGATTCCAATACTCTCCGGGCCGATCTCCCACCTTCTACCCCTGGAAACTCATCAAAAACTCAACTGCCCCCAGACCCTAACTCACATTGAGTCCCGTTCACCCATCACTATCCTGTCGCTCACTGACCTACACTGGCTCCTGGTCCAGCAACACCTCCGTTTTTAAAAAAAAATTTCATCCTTATTTCAAATCCTTCCTCACCCCTCCCTATTTCTATAAACCCCTGGAACCCTCCCTATCTCCGTAATCTCCACCAGCCCCTACAACCCTATCTCTGTAACCTCCTCCAGCCCCTACAACCCTCCCTATCACCATAACCTCCTCCAGCCCCAACCCTCCCTATCTCCGTAATCTCCTCCAGCCCCTACAACCCTATCTCTGTAACCTCCTCCAGCCCCTACAACCCTCCCTATCTCTGTAACCTCCTCCAGCCCCTACAACCCTATCTCTGTAACCTTTTCCAGCCCCTACAACCCTCCCTATCTCTGTAACCTCCTCCAGCCCCTACAACCCTATCTCTGTAACCTCCTCCAGCCCCAACCCTCCCTATCTCTGTAACCTCCTCCAGCCCCTACAACCCTATCTCTGTAACTTTTTCCAACCCCTACAACCCTCCCTATCTCTGTAACCTCCTCCAGCCCCTACAACCCTATCTCTGTAACCCCCTCCAGCCCCTACAACCCTCCCTATCTCCGTAATCTCCTCCAGCCCCTACAACCCTCCCTATCTCTGTAACCTCTTCCAGCCCCTACAACCCTCCGAGATCTCTGCGCTCCTCCGATTCCGGCCTCTTGACCATCCCCCGCTTCCCATCGCTCTGCCATTGGCGGCCATGTCTTCAGCTGCCTGGGGGCCCTAAACTCTGGAATTCCCTCCCTAAACTCACTCACTCCCTCCCGAACACAGTCTGTCTCTCTTTCTATCTGTGGGAACTGGCTGTGCAATTGTTGGCTGCCCACATTTCCTCTATTTACAACAGTGACCACTCTTCACATAAATAACTTCATTGGCTGTGAAACACTTTGGGACGTCCTGAGGTGGGGAAAGGTGCTAGAGAAATGCAGGTCCTTGCACGTGGCCTGTGGAGACGGGGCTGGGGATTAAATGGAGCTTGTGTGTGTGATTTGTCATGTTTAATTGCTTCAATAATTTTTTCCCTTAGGTTTCTGGAAGTTTCTCCCAGTGCACTGCTGCGTGGCCTCTGTACCCTCACAAGCCGGTGCAGTATGCCACATTCTACCAACCCGTCCCCCTCATCAGCTACTACTTGATACCCGGACTGGACAAGGCCCTGCAACCTCGCCCAGGCTTCCTCCTGCCTCAGGTGCAGGCCCACTGCTCGAAGATCGGCAAAAGGCACAAGTGATGAAGGTCCTGGCTAGCAGAGGGATCGGATACCTCGCTCACACTGAGCTGTGCCAACCCTGTGCTTAACTGCTCCATTCTAACACCCATGGGCATGTTTGCAAGTGGCTGTGCTGTGTGTGTGTGAGCGAGGTGTGTGTGTGTGTGTGTGTGTGTGTGTGAACGCGGTATGTGTGTGTTTGTGAGCGCGGTGTGTGTGTGTGAGCGAGGTGTGTGAGTGTGAATGAGTCAGAGAGAAATGTTGCTGTATATAACATTCACTACTCACGTGTGTGTGTAAGGCCCACACTGCCTATGTGTGTTTGTCGGGTTTACACTGCTGCTCCTGTGGGTCTGTGTATACTTTATATATAATTGAAGCCGTCTCTGTATTATTAATCTGTACTAAAAACTCAGGTATCTTTGAAAATATGAGGTGTGTCCACATTGCCTGACAGGTGATTGTTATTTATCATGTTTACAGGGGGAGTGTGTGAAATACCCCAGAGTCTCTGTTAATATGTATTTGTTAAATTATCATCTATCTGGCTTGTGGAATATTTAATGTTTTTGCACTTTTATTTTATTTCCTGCTCCTGATCACTCTCCATTCGCTCCCGTTGAAATCTCAGAGCCTCTCTTGAGTAAGAAACTTAGCTGTGATGCTTATCATAGCCAAATAGCCCATCAACATCCACTGAGTGAGGCTCCAGAAGGTGCCTGGCGAATGGATTGCTGAAGACATTAGGACAAACTCTAGCACTCAAAAGAGTGTGTTTTCTGTGCAATATACATTGAGCAATTTAAATTTTTTAAATCCAAAAATTGTTTAAAAGGGATTTGGGGAATTGTTTCCTGAGGATGAGGTGTTGAGGAACAACTCTGGATCCCTGGGATTTTTTAGCTCTTCTTCCTTAATGTGGGAATAGTTATTCCCATGTTCTTGTATCTTTCTCCCAGGTTAGGGGAAGGGTCCCTATCTCTGAATGGCCTCCTGAATCAGCTTGCTGTGTTTATTCATACCAAAGGCCGCAGTGTGTTAACACAGTGAACCCCTGGTCTGCTCTCCTGCTGCCATTGCCCATTCCCACCCTCAAACAGTGACTTGTGTTTCCACCTCAGTAACCCAGGGGCACAAGCTCCCCAGTGGGGCGAGTGGAAGCCCCTTACCCAGACCCTCACCCAGTTCATGTCTCTCCAAGTCTTTACAGATATTAGTGAAAAATCACAGCGGACCAACACAGTGTTACTGCTCCCCAACTGGTGAATGGGAGAAACTTTTATTAAACTCAGTATTTATTGACCGTCAGTTAAGCGCGAGTTAAATGGCTTATTCTGAATGTCTCATTAAATTTCTTTTTTCTTTTGTGTAAAATAAATTAAACCACTTTGTTCAAACAACATTCCCAGGGTGGTGTGAGTTTCTGTAAAGATTGGAATACTGATTTCCTCCTTTTGGACAACTTCATGTGTTCATCAGCTGAGGCACTTTGGGACTTTCATGGAACAAACTGGTCACTCGTTAGGGTGGGGGAGGGAGTGGGATTTTTTAATTCATTCATGTGGGCGTCATTGGCCGGGCCAGCATTTATTGCCCGTCACTAATTGCCCCTTTAGAAGGTGGTGATGAGCTGCCTCCTTGAACTGCTGCAGTCCATGTGGTGTAGGAACACCCACAGTGCTGTCAGGGAGGGAGCTCCAGGATTTGACCCAGCGACAGTGAAGGAACGGCCGATGGATTTGCAAGTCAGGACGGTGAGTGGCTTAGAGGGGAAATTCCAGGTGGTGGTCTTCCCAACTATCTGCTGCCCTTGTCCTTCTAGATGGTAGTGGTGGTGGGTTTGGAAGGTGCTGTCTAAGGAGCCTTGGTGAGTTTCTCCAGTACATCTTATAGATGGTACACACACTGCTGCTACAGCGCGTCGGTGGTGGAGAAAGTGAACATTTGTGGATGGGGTGCCAATCAAGCGGGGCTGCTTTGTCCTGGATGGTGTCGAGCGTCTTGAGTGTTGTGGGAGCTGCACTCATCCAGGGCAAGTGGGGAGTATTCCATCACACTCCTGACTTGTGCCTTGTAGATGGTGGACAGACTTTGGGGAGTCAGGAGGTGAGTTACTCACCGCAGGATTCCAAGCCCCTGGCCAGCTCTTGTAGCCACGGTGTTTATATGGCTAGTCCAGTTCAGTTTCTGGGTGCAGAGAAGGCACCAATTTCTCCCCAATTCCAGGGTTGGAGGACTTGTGGAAGAATTGACCCGA
>NW_027597467.1:0-79251 GCF_964194155.1 Cetorhinus maximus | reverse complement strand
CTGACGGAGCAGCACGCTGACGGTGCAGCACGCTGACGATGCAGCACGCTGACGGAGCAGTACGCTGACGGAGCAGCACGCTGACGGTGCAGCACGCTGACGGTGCAGCACGCAGACGGTGGAGCACGCTGACGGTGCAGCACGCTGACGGTGGAGAACACTGACGGTGGAGCACGCTGACGGTGCAGCACGCTGACGGAAAAGTACGCTGACGGTGGAGCACGCTGACGGAGCAGCACGCTGACGGAGCAGCACGCTGACGGTGGAGCATGCTGACGGTGGAGCAAGCTGACGGAGCAGCACGCTGCAAGTGCAGCACGCTGACTGAGCAGCACGCTGACGGTGTAGCACGCAGACGGAGCTGCACACTGACGGAGCAGCATGCTGAAAGTGCAGCACACTGATGGAGCAGCACGCTGACGGTGGAGCACGCTGACGGTGCAGCACGCTGACGGAGCAGCACGCTGACGGTGGAGCACGCTGATGGTGCAGCATGCTGACGGTACAGCATGCTGACGGAAAAGTATGCTGACGGTGGAGCACGCTGACGGAGCAGCACGCTGACGGAGCAGTACGCTGACGGTGGAGCTCGCTGACGGAGCAGCACGCTGACGGAGCAGCACGAATACAGTGGAGCACGCTGACGGTGCAGCACGCTGACGGAAAAGTACACTGACGGTGGAGCACACTGACGGAGCAGCACGCTGACGGAGCAGCACGCTGACGGAGCAGTACGCTGACAGTGCAGCACGCTGACGGTGGAGCACGCTGACGGTGGAGCACGCTGACGGTGCAGTACGCTGACGGAGGAGCACGCTGACGGAGCAGAACGCTGACGGAGCAGTACGCTGACGGTGCAGCACGCTGACGGAGCAGCACGCTGACGGTGCAGCACGCTGACGGGGCAGCACGCAGATGGTGGAGCACGCTGACGGAGCAGCACGCTGACGGTGGAGCACGCTGACGGTGGAGCACGCTGATGGTGCAGCATGCTGACGGTACAGCACGCTGACGGAAAAGTATGCTGACGGTGGAGCACGCTGACGGAGCAGCACGCTGACGGAGCAGTACGCTGACGGTGGAGCTCGCTGACGGAGCAGCACGCTGACGGAGCAGCACGCTGACAGTGGAGCACGCTGACGGTGCAGCACGCTGACGGAAAAGTACACTGACGGTGGAGCACACTGACGGAGCAGCACGCTGACGGAGCAGCACGCTGACGGAGCAGTACGCTGACGGTGCAGCACGCTGACGGTGGCGCACGCTGACGGTGGAGCACGCTGACGGTGCAGTACGCTGACGGAGGAACACGCTGACGGAGCAGAACGCTGACGGAGCAGTACGCTGACGGTGCAGCACGCTGACGGAGCAGCACGCTGACGGAGCAGCACGCTGACGGTGCAGCACGCTGACGGGGCAGCACGCAGATGGTGGAGCACGCTGACGGAGCAGCACGCTGACGGTGGAGCACGCTGACGGTGGAGCACGCTGACGGTGCAGCACGCTGACGGAGCAGCACGCTGACGAAGCAGCACCCTGACGGTGGAGCACACTGACGGAGCAGCACACTGACGGAGCAGCACGCTGACGGAGCTGCACGCTGACGGTGGAGCACGCTGACGGAGCAGCAAGCTGACGGAGCAGCACGCTGATGGAGCAGCACCCTGACGGTGGAGCACGCTGACGGAGCAGCACACTGACGGTGCAGCCCGCTGACGGAACAGCACGCTGACGGTGCAGCACGCTGACAGTGCAGCACGCTGACGGTGCAGCACGCTGACAGAGCAGCACGGTGAGGGTGCAGCACGCAGACGCTGAAGCACGCTGACGGTGCAGCACGCTGACGGTGAAGCACGCTGACGGTGTAGAGCGCTGACGGAGCAGCACGCTGACGGTGGAGCACGCTGACGGTGGAGTACGCTGACGGTGGAGTACGCTGACGGTGGAGCACGCTGACAGAGCAGCACGCTGACGGAGCAGCACGCTGACGGAGCAGCATGCTGACGGAGCAGAACTCTGATGGAGCAGCACGCTGACGGTGAAGCATATTGATGGAGCAGCACACTGACGGTGCAGCACGCTGACAGTGCAGCACGCCGATGCTGCAGCACGCTGACGGTGCAACACGCTGATGGTGAATCAAGGAAGCTGTGCAGCATGCCAACGGTAGAGCACGCTGAAGCTGAAGCATGCTGAAAGTGCAGCACACTGATGGAGCAGCACGCTGACGGAGCAGCACGCTGACGGTGAAGCACGCTGACGGTGTAGAGCGCTGACGGAGCAGCACGCTGACGGTGTAGCACGCTGACGGTGGAGCACGCTGACGGTGGAGTACGCTGACGGTGGAGTACGCTGACGGTGGAGCACGCTGACAGAGCAGCACGCTGACGGAGCAGCACGCTGACGGAGCAGCATGCTGACGGAGCAGAACTCTGATGGAGCAGCACGCTGACGGTGAAGCATATTGATGGAGCAGCACACTGACGGTGCAGCACGCTGACAGTGCAGCACGCCGATGCTGCAGCACGCTGACGGTGCAACACGCTGATGGTGAATCAAGGAAGCTGTGCAGCATGCCAACGGTAGAGCACGCTGAAGCTGAAGCATGCTGAAAGTGCAGCACACTGATGGAGCAGCACGCTGACGGTGGAGCACGCTGACGGAGCAGTACGCTGACGGAGCAGCATGCTGACGGAGCAGAACGCTGATGGAGCAGCACGCTGATGGTGCAGCACGCTGACGGTGCAGCACGCTGACGGAGCAGCACGCTGACGGTGGAGCACGCTGACGGTGCAGCACGCTGACGGAAAAGTACGCTGATGGTGGAGCACGCTGACGGAGCAGCACGCTGACGGAGCAGTACGCTGACGGAGCAGCACGCTGACGGTGCAGCACGCTGACGGTGCAGCACGCTGACGGAGCAGCACGCTGACGGTGCAGCACGCTGACGGTGCAGCATGCAGATGGTGGAGCACGCTGACGGTGCAGCACGCTGACGGTGGAGCATGCTGACGGTGGAGCACGCTGACGGTGCAGCACGCTGACGGAAAAGTACGCTGACGGTGGAGCACGCTGACGGAGCAGCACGCTGACGGAGCAGCACGCTGACGGTGCAGCACGCTGACGGAGCAGCACGCTGACGATGCAGCACGCTGACGGTGCAGCACGCAGACGGTGGAGCACGCTGACGGTGCAGCACGCTGACGGTGGAGCACGCTGACGGTGCAGCACGCTGACGGAGCAGCACGCTGACGGACCAGCACGCTGACGGTGGAGCACGCTGATGGTGGAGCACGCTGACGGTGGAGCACGCTGACGGTGCAACACGCTGAGGGAGCAGCACGCTGACGGTACAGCACGCTGACGGTGGAGCATGCTGACGGTGGAGCAAGCTGACGGAGCAGCACGCTGCAAGTGCAGCACGCTGACTGAGCAGCACGCTGACGGTGTAGCACGCAGACGGAGCTGCACACTGACGGAGCAGCATGCTGAAAGTGCTGCACACTGATGGAGCAGCACGCTGACGGTGGAGCACGCTGACGGTGCAGCACGCTGACGGAGCAGCACGCTGACGGTGGAGCACGCTGATGGTGCAGCATGCTGACGGTGCAGCACGCTGACGGAAAAGAACGCTGACGGTGGAGCACGCTGACGGAGCAGCATGCTGATGGAGCAGCACGCTGACGGAGCAGTACGCTGACGGTGGAGCACGCTGACGGAGCAGCAAGCTGACGGAGCAGCACGCTGACGGTGCAGCACGCAGACGGTGGAGCACGCTGATGGTGCAGCACGCTGACGGTGGAGCACGCTGACGGTGGAGCACGCTGACGGTGTAGTACGCTGACGGAGGAGCACGCTGACGGAGCAGCACGCTGACGGAGCAGTACGCTGACGGTGGAGCACGCTGACGGAGCAGCACGCTGACGGAACAGCACGCTGACGGTGCAGCACGCTGACGGGGCAGCATGCAGATGGTGGAGCACGCTGACGGTGCAGCACGCTGACGGTGGAGCACGCTGACGGTGGAGCACGCTGACGGTGCAGCACGCTGATGGAGCAGCACGCTGACGAAGCAGCACCCTGACGGAGCAGCACGCTGACGGAGCAGCACGCTGACGGTGGAGCACGCTGACGGAGCAGCACGCTGATGGAGCAGCACGCTGACGGTGGAGCATGCTGACGGAGCACCACGCTGACGGTGCAGCACGCTGATGGAGCAGCACGCTGACGGTGGAGCACGCTGACGGAGCAGCACGCTGAAGGAGCAGCACGCTGACGGTGGAGCACGCTGACGGAGCAGCACGCTGAAGGAGCAGCACGCTGACGGTGGAGCACGCTGATGGAGCAGCACGCTGAAAAGCAGCACGCTGACCGAGCAGCACACTAAAAGTGCAGCACACTGACGGAGCAGCAGGCTAACAGTGGAGCACGCTGACGGAGCAGCACGCTGAAAGTGCAGCACGCTGACCGAGCAGCACACTAAAAGTGCAGCACACTGACGGAGCAGCAGGCTAACAGTGGAGCACGCTGATGGAGCAGCACGCTGAAAAGCAGCACGCTGACCGAGCAGCACACTAAAAGTGCAGCATTCTGACGGAGCAGCACGCTGACGGAGCAGCACACTGATGGTGCAGCACGCTGACGGTGCAGCACGCTGACGGAGCAGCACCCTGACGGTGGAGCACGCTGACGGAGCAGCACCCTGACGGTGGAGCACGCTGACGGAGCAGCACACTGACGGTGCAGCACGCTGACGGAGCAGCACGCTGATGGTGCAGCACCCTGACGGTGGAGCACGCTGACGGAGCAGCACCCTGAAGGTGCAGCACGCTGTTGCTGCAGCACGCTGACGGTGGAGCACACTGACGGTGGAGCACGCTGGCGGAGCAGCACACTGACGGAGCAGTACGCTGACGGTGGAGCACGCTGACGGGGCAGCACGCTGACGGTGAAGCACGCTGACGGAGCAGCACGCTGACGGTGAAGTTCGCTGACGGTGAAGCACGCTGATGGAGCAGCACGCTGACGGTGTATGATGCTGACGGAGCAGCACGCTGATGGTGAAGCACGCTGACGGTGTAGCGCGCTGACGGAGCAGCACGCTGACGGTGTAGCATGCAGACGGTTGAGTACGCTGACGGTGCAGCACGCTGACGGAGCAGCACCCTGACGGAGCAGCACACTGACGGAGCAGCACGCTGACGGAGCAGCACGCTGACGGTCTAGCATGCCGACGGTTGAGTACGCTGACGGTGCAGCATGCTGACGGAGCAGCACCCTGACGGAGCAGCTCGTTGATGGAGCAGCGCACTGACGGGGTAGCACGCTGACGGTGTAGCACGCTGACGGAGCAGCACACTGACGGAGCAGCACGCTGACGGAGCAGCACGCTGATGGATCATCACGCTGACGGAGCTGCACGCTGACAGTGCAGCACACTGACGGAGCAGCACGCTGACAGTGCAGCACACTGACGGAGCAGCTCGCTGACAGTGCAGCACGGTGAGGGTGCAGCATGGTGACGGAGCAGCACGATGACGGTACAGCACGATGACGGTGCAGCACGCTGAAGTTGAAGCACGCTGACGGTGAAGCAAGCTGATGGAGCAGCATGCTGACGGAGCAGAACTCTGACGGAGCAGCACACTGACGGTGTAGCACGCTGACGGTGGAGCACGCTGACGGTGTAGTACGCTGTCAGTGGAGTACGCTGACGGAGCAGCACGCTGACGGTGGAGCACGCTGACGGTGCAACGCGCTGACGGAGCAGCATGCTGACGGAGCAGAACTCTGATGGAGCAGCACGCTGACGGTGAAGCATATTGATGGAGCAGCACACTGACGGTGCAGCACGCTGACAGTGCAGCACGCCGATGCTGCAGCACGCTGAAGGTGCAGCACGCTGACGGAGCAGTACGCTGACGGAGCAGCACGCTGACGGAGCAGAACGCTGATGGAGCAGCACGCTGACGGTGCAGCACGCTGACGGAGCAGCACGCTGACGGTGCAGCACGCTGACGATGCAGCACGCTGACGGAGCAGTACGCTGACGGAGCAGCACGCTGACGGTGCAGCACGCTGACGGTGCAGCACGCAGACGGTGGAGCACGCTGACGGTGCAGCACGCTGACGGTGGAGAACACTGACGGTGGAGCACGCTGACGGTGCAGCACGCTGACGGAAAAGTACGCTGACGGTGGAGCACGCTGACGGAGCAGCACGCTGACGGAGCAGCACGCTGACGGTGGAGCATGCTGACGGTGGAGCAAGCTGACGGAGCAGCACGCTGCAAGTGCAGCACGCTGACTGAGCAGCACGCTGACGGTGTAGCACGCAGACGGAGCTGCACACTGACGGAGCAGCATGCTGAAAGTGCAGCACACTGATGGAGCAGCACGCTGACGGTGGAGCACGCTGACGGTGCAGCACGCTGACGGAGCAGCACGCTGACGGTGGAGCACGCTGATGGTGCAGCATGCTGACGGTACAGCATGCTGACGGAAAAGTATGCTGACGGTGGAGCACGCTGACGGAGCAGCACGCTGACGGAGCAGTACGCTGACGGTGGAGCTCGCTGACGGAGCAGCACGCTGACGGAGCAGCACGAATACAGTGGAGCACGCTGACGGTGCAGCACGCTGACGGAAAAGTACACTGACGGTGGAGCACACTGACGGAGCAGCACGCTGACGGAGCAGCACGCTGACGGAGCAGTACGCTGACAGTGCAGCACGCTGACGGTGGAGCACGCTGACGGTGGAGCACGCTGACGGTGCAGTACGCTGACGGAGGAGCACGCTGACGGAGCAGAACGCTGACGGAGCAGTACGCTGACGGTGCAGCACGCTGACGGAGCAGCACGCTGACGGTGCAGCACGCTGACGGGGCAGCACGCAGATGGTGGAGCACGCTGACGGAGCAGCACGCTGACGGTGGAGCACGCTGACGGTGGAGCACGCTGATGGTGCAGCATGCTGACGGTACAGCACGCTGACGGAAAAGTATGCTGACGGTGGAGCACGCTGACGGAGCAGCACGCTGACGGAGCAGTACGCTGACGGTGGAGCTCGCTGACGGAGCAGCACGCTGACGGAGCAGCACGCTGACAGTGGAGCACGCTGACGGTGCAGCACGCTGACGGAAAAGTACACTGACGGTGGAGCACACTGACGGAGCAGCACGCTGACGGAGCAGCACGCTGACGGAGCAGTACGCTGACGGTGCAGCACGCTGACGGTGGCGCACGCTGACGGTGGAGCACGCTGACGGTGCAGTACGCTGACGGAGGAACACGCTGACGGAGCAGAACGCTGACGGAGCAGTACGCTGACGGTGCAGCACGCTGACGGAGCAGCACGCTGACGGAGCAGCACGCTGACGGTGCAGCACGCTGACGGGGCAGCACGCAGATGGTGGAGCACGCTGACGGAGCAGCACGCTGACGGTGGAGCACGCTGACGGTGGAGCACGCTGACGGTGCAGCACGCTGACGGAGCAGCACGCTGACGAAGCAGCACCCTGACGGTGGAGCACACTGACGGAGCAGCACACTGACGGAGCAGCACGCTGACGGAGCTGCACGCTGACGGTGGAGCACGCTGACGGAGCAGCAAGCTGACGGAGCAGCACGCTGATGGAGCAGCACCCTGACGGTGGAGCACGCTGACGGAGCAGCACACTGACGGTGCAGCCCGCTGACGGAACAGCACGCTGACGGTGCAGCACGCTGACAGTGCAGCACGCTGACGGTGCAGCACGCTGACAGAGCAGCACGGTGAGGGTGCAGCACGCAGACGCTGAAGCACGCTGACGGTGCAGCACGCTGACAGAGCAGCACGCTGACGGTGCAGCACGCAGACGGTGGAGCACGCTGACGGTGCAGCACGCTGACGGAGCACGCTGACGGTGGAGCACGCTGACGGAGCAGCACGCTGACGGAACAGCACGCTGACGGTGCAGCACGCTGACGGGGCAGCACGCAGATGGTGGAGCACGCTGACGGTGCAGCACGCTGACGGTGGAGCACGCTGACGGTGGAGCACGCTGACGGTGCAGCACGCTGACGGAGCAGCACGCTGACGAAGCAGCACCCTGACGGAGCAGCACGCTGACGGAGCAGCACGCTGACGGTGGAGCACGCTGACGGAGCAGCACGCTGACGGAGCAGCACGCTGATGGAGCAGCACGCTGACGGTGGAGCATGCTGACGGAGCACCACGCTGACGGTGCAGCACGCTGATGGAGCAGCACGCTGACGGTGGAGCACGCTGACGGAGCAGCACGCTGAAGGAGCAGCACGCTGACGGTGGAGCACGCTGACGGAGCAGCACGCTGAAGGAGCAGCATGCTGACGGTGGAGCACGCTGATGGAGCAGCACGCTGAAAAGCAGCACGCTGACCGAGCAGCACACTAAAAGTGCAGCACACTGACGGAGCAGCAGGCTAACAGTGGAGCACGCTGACGGAGCAGCACGCTGAAAGTGCAGCATTCTGACGGAGCAGCACGCTGACAGAGCAGCACGGTGAGGGTGCTGCACGCTGACGCTGCAGCACGCTGACGGTGCAGCACGCTGACGGAGCAGCACACTGATGGTGCAGCACGCTGACGGTGCAGCACGCTGACGGAGCAGCACCCTGACGGTGGAGCACGCTGACGGAGCAGCACCCTGACGGTGGAGCACGCTGATGGAGCAGCACACTGACGGTGCAGCACGCTGACGGAGCAGCACGCTGATGGTGCAGCACCCTGACGGTGGAGCACGCTGACGGAGCAGCACCCTGAAGGTGCAGCACGCTGTTGCTGCAGCACGCTGACGGTGGAGCACACTGACGGTGGAGCACGCTGGCGGAGCAGCACACTGACGGAGCAGTACGCTGACGGTGGAGCACGCTGACGGGGCAGCACGCTGACGGTGAAGCACGCTGACGGAGCAGCACGCTGACGGTGAAGTTCGCTGACGGTGAAGCACGCTGATGGAGCAGCACGCTGACGGTGTATGATGCTGACGGAGCAGCACGCTGATGGTGAAGCACGCTGACGGTGTAGCGCGCTGACGGAGCAGCACGCTGACGGTGTAGCATGCAGACGGTTGAGTACGCTGACGGTGCAGCACGCTGACGGAGCAGCACCCTGACGGAGCAGCACACTGACGGAGCAGCACGCTGACGGAGCAGCACGCTGACGGTCTAGCATGCCGACGGTTGAGTACGCTGACGGTGCAGCATGCTGACGGAGCAGCACCCTGACGGAGCAGCTCGTTGATGGAGCAGCGCACTGACGGGGTAGCACGCTGACGGTGTAGCACGCTGACGGAGCAGCACACTGACGGAGCAGCACGCTGACGGAGCAGCACGCTGATGGATCATCACGCTGACGGAGCTGCACGCTGACAGTGCAGCACACTGACGGAGCAGCACGCTGACAGTGCAGCACACTGACGGAGCAGCTCGCTGACAGTGCAGCACGGTGAGGGTGCAGCATGGTGACGGAGCAGCACGATGACGGTACAGCACGATGACGGTGCAGCACGCTGAAGTTGAAGCACGCTGACGGTGAAGCAAGCTGATGGAGCAGCATGCTGACGGAGCAGAACTCTGACGGAGCAGCACACTGACGGTGTAGCACGCTGACGGTGGAGCACGCTGACGGTGTAGTACGCTGTCAGTGGAGTACGCTGACGGAGCAGCACGCTGACGGTGGAGCACGCTGACGGTGCAACGCGCTGACGGAGCAGCATGCTGACGGAGCAGAACTCTGATGGAGCAGCACGCTGACGGTGAAGCATATTGATGGAGCAGCACACTGACGGTGCAGCACGCTGACAGTGCAGCACGCCGATGCTGCAGCACGCTGAAGGTGCAGCACGCTGACGGAGCAGTACGCTGACGGAGCAGCACGCTGACGGAGCAGAACGCTGATGGAGCAGCACGCTGACGGTGCAGCACGCTGACGGAGCAGCACACTGACGGTGGAGCACGCTGACGGAGCAGCACGCTGACGGAGCAGTACGCTGACGGAGCAGCACGCTGACGGTGCAGCACGCTGACGATGCAGCACGCTGACGGAGCAGTACGCTGACGGAGCAGCACGCTGACGGTGCAGCACGCTGACGGTGCAGCACGCAGACGGTGGAGCACGCTGACGGTGCAGCACGCTGACGGTGGAGAACACTGACGGTGGAGCACGCTGACGGTGCAGCACGCTGACGGAAAAGTACGCTGACGGTGGAGCACGCTGACGGAGCAGCACGCTGACGGAGCAGCACGCTGACGGAGCAGTACGCTGACGGAGCAGCACGCTGACGGTGCAGCACGCTGACAGAGCAGCACGCTGACGGTGCAGCACGCAGACGGTGGAGCACGCTGACGGTGCAGCACGCTGACGGTGGAGCACGCTGACGGTGGAGCACGCTGACGGTGCAGGACGCTGACGGAGCAGCACGCTGATGGTGGAGCACGCTGACGGTGGAGCACGTTGACGGTGCAACACGCTGACGGAGCAGCACGCTGACGGTACAGCACGCTGACGGTGGAGCATGCTGACGGTGGAGCAAGCTGACGGAGCAGCACGCTGCAAGTGCAGCACGCTGACTGAGCAGCACGCTGACGGTGTAGCACGCAGACGGAGCTGCACACTGACGGAGCAGCATGCTGAAAGTGCAGCACACTGATGGAGCAGCACGCTGACGGTGGAGCACGCTGACGGTGCAGCACGCTGACGGAGCAGCACGCTGACGGTGGAGCACGCTGATGGTGCAGCATGCTGACGGTACAGCATGCTGACGGAAAAGTATGCTGACGGTGGAGCACGCTGACGGAGCAGCACGCTGACGGAGCAGTACGCTGACGGTGGAGCTCGCTGACGGAGCAGCACGCTGACAGAGCAGCACGAATACAGTGGAGCACGCTGACGGTGCAGCACGCTGACGGAAAAGTACACTGACGGTGGAGCACACTGACGGAGCAGCACGCTGACGGAGCAGCACGCTGACGGAGCAGTACGCTGACAGTGCAGCACGCTGACGGTGGAGCACGCTGACGGTGGAGCATGCTGACGGTGCAGTACGCTGACGGAGGAGCACGCTGACGGAGCAGAACGCTGACGGAGCAGTACGCTGACGGTGCAGCACGCTGACGGAGCAGCACGCTGACGGAGCAGCACGCTGACGGTGCAGCACGCTGACGGGGCAGCACGCAGATGGTGGAGCACGCTGACGGAGCAGCACGCTGACGGTGGAGCACGCTGACGGTGGAGCACGCTGATGGTGCAGCATGCTGACGGTACAGCACGCTGACGGAAAAGTATGCTGACGGTGGAGCACGCTGACGGAGCAGCACGCTGACGGAGCAGTACGCTGACGGTGGAGCTCGCTGACGGAGCAGCACGCTGACGGAGCAGCACGCTGACAGTGGAGCACGCTGACGGTGCAGCACGCTGACGGAAAAGTACACTGACGGTGGAGCACACTGACGGAGCAGCACGCTGACGGAGCAGCACGCTGACGGAGCAGTACGCTGACGGTGCAGCACGCTGACGGTGGCGCACGCTGACGGTGGAGCACGCTGACGGTGCAGTACGCTGACGGAGGAACACGCTGACGGAGCAGAACGCTGACGGTGCAGCACGCTGACGGTGCAGCATGCAGATGGTGGAGCACGCTGACGGTGCAGCACGCTGACGGTGGAGAACGCTGACGGTGGAGCACGCTGACGGTGCAGCACGCTGACAGAAAAGTACGCTGACGGTGGAGCACGCTGACGGAGCAGCACGCTGACGGAGCAGTACGCTGACGGAGCAGGACGCTGACGGTGCAGCACGCTGACGGAGCAGCACGCTGACGGAGCAGCACGCTGACGGTGCAGCACGCAGATGGTGGAGCACGCTGACGGTGGAGCACGCTGATGGTGGAGCACGCTGACGGAGCAGCACGCTGACGGAGCAGCACGCTGACGGAGCAGCACGCTGACGGAGCTACACGCTGACAGTGCAGCACACTGACGGAGCAGCACGCTGACAGTGCAGCACACTGACGGAGCAGCACGCTGACAGTGCAGCACGGTGAGGGTGCAGCATGGTGACGGAGCAGCACGATGACGGTGCAGCACGATGACGGTGCAGCACGCTGACGTTGAAGCACGCTGACGGAGAAGCACGCTAATGGAGCAGCACGCTGACGGTGTATCACGCTGACGGAGCAGCACGCTGACGGTGAAGCACGCTGACGGTGTAGCGCGCTGACGGAGCAGCACGCTGACGGAGCAGCACGCTGACGGTGGAGCACGCTGACGGTGCAACACGCTGACGGAGCAGCATGCTGACGGAGCAGAACTCTGATGGAGCAGCACGCTGACGGTGTAGCATATTGATGGAGCAGCACACTGACGGTGCAGCAAGCTGACAGTGCAGCACGCCGATGCTGCAGCACGATGACGGTGCAGCACGCTGATGGTGAATCAAGGCGGCAGTGCAGCATGCCAACGGTAGAGCACGCTGAAGCTGAAGCACGCTGAAAGTGCAGCACACTGATGGAGCAGCACGCTGACGGAGCAGCACGCTGACGCTGGAGCACTCTGACGGAGCAGCACGCTGACGGTGGAGCACGCTGGCGGAGCAGCACGCTGATGGAGCAGCACGCTGACGGTGGAGCATGCTGACGGAGCAGTACGCTGACGGTGGAGCACGCTGACGGAGCAGCACGCTGACGGTGCAGCACGCTGACGGTGCAGTACGCTGACGGAGGAACACGCTGACGGAGCAGAACGCTGACGGAGCAGTACGCTGACGGTGCAGCACGCTGACGGAGCAGCACGCTGACGGAGCAGCACGCTGACGGTGCAGCACGCTGACGGGGCAGCACGCAGATGGTGGAGCACGCTGACGGAGCAGCACGCTGACGGTGGAGCACGCTGACGGTGGAGCACGCTGACGGTGCAGCACGCTGACGGAGCAGCACGCTGACGAAGCAGCACCCTGACGGTGGAGCACACTGACGGAGCAGCACACTGACGGAGCAGCACGCTGACGGAGCTGCACGCTGACGGTGGAGCACGCTGACGGAGCAGCAAGCTGACGGAGCAGCACGCTGATGGAGCAGCACCCTGACGGTGGAGCACGCTGACGGAGCAGCACACTGACGGTGCAGCCCGCTGACGGAACAGCACGCTGACGGTGCAGCACGCTGACAGTGCAGCACGCTGACGGTGCAGCACGCTGACAGAGCAGCACGGTGAGGGTGCAGCACGCAGACGCTGAAGCACGCTGACGGTGCAGCACGCTGACGGAGCAGCACACTGACGGTGCAGCACGCTGACGGTGCAGCACGCTGACGGAGCAGCACCCTGACGGTGGAGCACGCTGACGGAGCAGCACCCTGAAGGTGCAGCACGCTGTTGCTGCAGCACGCTGACGGTGGAGCACGCTAACGGTGGAGCACGCTGGCGGAGCAGCACACTGACGGAGCAGTACGCTGACGGTGGAGCACGCTGACGGGGCAGCACGCTGACGGTGAAGCACGCTGACGGAGCAGCACGCTGACGGTGAAGTTCGCTGACGGTGAAGCACACTGATGGAGCAGCACGCTGACGGTGTATGATGCTGACGGAGCAGCACGCTGATGGTGAAGCACGCTGACGGTGTAGCACGCTGACGGAGCAGCACGCTGACGGTGTAGCATGCCGACGGTTGAGTACGCTGACGGTGCAGCACGCTGACGGAGCAGCACCCTGACGGAGCAGCTCGTTGATGGAGCAGCGCACTGACGGGGTAGCACGCTGACGGTGTAGCACGCTGACGGAGCAGCACACTGACGGAGCAGCACGCTGACGGAGCAGCACGCTGACGGAGCAGCACGCTGACGGAGCTGCACGCTGACAGTGTAGCACACTGACGGAGCAGCACGCTGACAGTGCAGCACGGTGAGGGTGCAGCATGGTGACGGAGCAGCACGATGACGGTGCAGCACGCTGACGGTGGAGTACGCTGACAGTGGAGTACGCTGACGGTGGAGCACGCTGACAGAGCAGCACGCTGACGGAGCAGCACGCTGACGGTGGAGCACGCTGACGGTGCAACACGCTGACGGAGCAGCATGCTGACGGAGCAGAACTCTGATGGAGCAGCACGCTGACGGTGAAGCATATTGATGGAGCAGCACACTGACGGTGCAGCAAGCTGACAGTGCAGCACGCCGATGCTGCAGCACGCTGACGGTGCAGCACGCTGATGGTGAATCAAGGCGGCTGTGCAGCATGCCAACTGTAGAGCACGCTGAAGCTGAAGCATGCTGAAAGTGCAGCACACTGATGGAGCAGAACGCTGACGTTGGAGCACGCTGACGGAGCAGTACGCTGACGGAGCAGCACGCTGAAGGAGCAGAACGCAGATGGAGCAGCACGCTGACGGTGCAGCATGCTGACGGTGGAGAACGCTGACGGTGGAGCATGCTGACGGTGCAGCACGCTGACGGAAAAGTACGCTGACGGTGGAGCACGCTGACGGAGCAGCACGCTGACGGAGCAGTACGCTGACGGAGCAGCACGCTGACGGTGCAGCACGCTGACGGAGCAGCACGCTGACGGTGCAGCACGCTGACGGTGCAGCACGCAGATGGTGGAGCACGCTGACGGTGCAGCACGGTGAGGGTGCAGCATGGTGACGGAGCAGCACGATGACGGTGCAGCACGATGACGGTGCAGCACGCTGACGTTGAAGCACGCTGACGGAGAAACACGCTAATGGAGCAGCACGCTGACGGTGTATCACGCTGATGGAGCAGCACGCTAACGGTGAAGCACGCTGACGGTGTAGCGCGCTGACGGAGCAGCACGCTGACGGAGCAGCACGCTGACGGTGGAGCACGCTGACGGTGCAACACGCTGACGGAGCAGCACGCTGACGGTGGAGCACGCTGACGGTGCAACACGCTGACGGAGCAGCATGCTGACGGAGCAGAACTCTGATGGAGCAGCACGCTGACGGTGTAGCATATTGATGGAGCAGCACACTGACGGTGCAGCAAGCTGACAGTGCAGCACGCCGATGCTGCAGCACGATGACGGTGCAGCACGCTGATGGTGAATCAAGGCGGCAGTGCAGCATGCCAACGGTAGAGCACGCTGAAGCTGAAGCACGCTGAAAGTGCAGCACACTGATCGAGCAGCACGCTGACGGAGCAGCACGCTGACGCTGGAGCACGCTGACGGTGGAGCACGCTGATGGAGCAGCACGCTGACGGAGCAGCACGCTGACGGTGCAGCACGCTGACGGTGGAGCACGCTGACGGTGGAGCACGCTGACGGAGCAGCACTCTGACGGTGGAGCACGCTGACGGTGCAGCACGGTGACGAAGCAGCATGCTGACGGACCAGTACGCTGACGGTGGAGCACGCTGACGGAGCAGCACGCTGACGGAGCAACACGCTGACGGTGCAGCATGCTGACGGAGCAGTACGCTGACGGTGGAGCACGCTGACGGAGCAGCACGCTGACGGAGCAGCACGCTGATGGTGAAGCACGCTGACGGTGTAGCACGCTTACGGTGGAGTACGCTGACGGATGAGTAGGCTGATGGTGGAGTACGCTGACGGTGGAGTACGCTGACAGAGTAGCACGCTGACGGAGCAGAACTCTGATGGAGCAGCACGCTGACGGTGTAGCATATTGATGGAGCAGCACACTGACGGTGCAGCACGCTGACAGTGCAGCACGCCAATGCTGCAGGACGCTGACGGTGCAGCACGCTGATGGTGAATCAAGGCGGCTGTGCAGCATGCCAACGGTAGAGCATGCTGAAGCTGAAGCACGCTGAAAGTGCAGCACGCTGACGGAGCAGCACGCTGACGGAGCAACACGCTTACGGAGCAGCACGCTGACGGTGGAGCACGATGACGGAGCAGCACGCTGACGGTGGAGCACGCTGACGGAGCAGCACACTGACGGTGCAGCACGCTGACGGAGCAGCGCGCCGACGGTGGAGCACGCTGACGGAGCAGCACGCTGACGGTGCAGCACGCTGACGGAGCAGCACGCCGACGGTGGAGCACGCTGACGGAGCAGTACGCTGACGGTGCAGCACGCTGACGGAGCAGCACGCTGACGGTGGAGCACGCTGACGGAGCAGTACGCTGACGGTGGAGCACGCTGACGGAGCAGCACGCTGACAGTGCAGCACGCTGACGGTGGAGCACGCTGACGGTGGAGCACGCTGACGGTGCAGCACGCTGACGGAACAGCACGCTGACAGAGCTGCACGCTGACAGTGCAGCACACTGACGGAGCAGCACGCTGACAGTGCAGCACACTGACGGAGCAGCACGCTGGCAGTGCAGCACGGTGAGGGTGCAGCATGGTGACGGAGCAGCACGATGACGGTGCAGCACGATGACGGTGCAGCACGCTGACGGTACAGCACGCTGACGGAGCTGCATGCTGACAGTGCAGCACACTGACGGAGCAGCATGCTGACAGTGCAGCACACTGACGGAGCAGCACGCTGACAGTGCAGCACGGTGAGGGTGCAGCATGGTGACGGATCAGCACGATGACGGTGCAGCACGATGACGGTGCAGCAGGCTGACGGTGCAGCACTCTGACGGAGCAACACGCTGACGGAGCAGCACTCTGACGGAGCAGCACGCTGACAGAGCAGAATGGTGAGGGTGCAGCACGCTGATGGAGCAGAACACTGACGGTGGAGCACGCTGACGGAGCAGTACGCTGACGGAGCAGCACGCTGAAGGAGCAGAACGCTGATGGAGCAGCACGCTGACGGTGCAGCACGCTGACGGAGCAGCACGCTGACGGAGCAGCACGCTGACGGTGGAGCACGCTGACGGAGCAGCACGCTGACGGAGCAGCACGCTGACGGAGCAGTACGCTGACGGAGCAGCACGCTGACGGTGCAGCACGCTGACGGAGCAGCACGCTGACGGTGCAGCACGCTGACGGTGCAGCATGCAGATGGTGGAGCACGCTGACGGTGCAGCACGCTGACGGTGGAGAACGCTGACGGTGGAGCACGCTGACGGTGCAGCACGCTGACAGAAAAGTACGCTGACGGTGGAGCACGCTGACGGAGCAGCACGCTGACGGAGCAGTACGCTGACGGAGCAGGACGCTGACGGTGCAGCACGCTGACGGAGCAGCACGCTGACGGAGCAGCACGCTGACGGTGCAGCACGCAGATGGTGGAGCACGCTGACGGTGGAGCACGCTGATGGTGGAGCACGCTGACGGAGCAGCACGCTGACGGAGCAGCACGCTGACGGAGCAGCACGCTGACGGAGCTGCACGCTGACAGTGCAGCACACTGACGGAGCAGCACGCTGACAGTGCAGCACACTGACGGAGCAGCACGCTGACAGTGCAGCACGGTGAGGGTGCAGCATGGTGACGGAGCAGCACGATGACGGTGCAGCACGATGACGGTGCAGCACGCTGACGTTGAAGCACGCTGACGGAGAAGCACGCTAATGGAGCAGCACGCTGACGGTGTATCACGCTGACGGAGCAGCACGCTGACGGTGAAGCACGCTGACGGTGTAGCGCGCTGACGGAGCAGCACGCTGACGGAGCAGCACGCTGACGGTGGAGCACGCTGACGGTGCAACACGCTGACGGAGCAGCATGCTGACGGAGCAGAACTCTGATGGAGCAGCACGCTGACGGTGTAGCATATTGATGGAGCAGCACACTGACGGTGCAGCAAGCTGACAGTGCAGCACGCCGATGCTGCAGCACGATGACGGTGCAGCACGCTGATGGTGAATCAAGGCGGCAGTGCAGCATGCCAACGGTAGAGCACGCTGAAGCTGAAGCACGCTGAAAGTGCAGCACACTGATGGAGCAGCACGCTGACGGAGCAGCACGCTGACGCTGGAGCACTCTGACGGAGCAGCACGCTGACGGTGGAGCACGCTGGCGGAGCAGCACGCTGATGGAGCAGCACGCTGACGGTGGAGCATGCTGACGGAGCAGTACGCTGACGGTGGAGCACGCTGACGGAGCAGCACGCTGACGGAGCAGCACGCTGACGGTGCAGCACGCTGACGGTGGAGCACGCTGATGGTGGAGCACGCTGACGGAGCAGCACTCTGACGGTGGAGCACGCTGACGGTGCAGCACGGTGACGAAGCAGCACGCTGACGGACCAGTACGCTGACGGTGGAGCACGCTGACGGAGCAGCACGCTGACGGAGCAACACGCTGACGGTGCAGCACGCTGACAGTGCAGCACGCAGACGGCGGAGCACGCTGACGGTGGAGCACGCTGACAGTGCAGCACGCTGACGGAGCAGCACGCTGACGGTGGAGCACGCTGACGGTGGAGCACGCTGACGGTGCAACACGCTGACGGAGCAGCATGCTGACGGAGCAGTACTCTGATGGAGCAGCACGCTGACGGTGCAGCACGCTGACAGTGCAGCACGCCGATGCTGCAGCACGCTGACGGTGCAGCACGCTGAAGGTGAATCAAGGCGGCTGTGCAGCATGCCAACGGTAGAGCACGCTGAAGCTGAAGCACGCTGAAAGTGCAGCACGCTGATGGAGCAGCACGATGACAGTGGGGAACGCTGACGGAGCAGCACGCTGACGGAGCAGCACGCTGACGGTGGAGCACGCTGACGGAGCAGCACGCTGACGGTGGAGCACGCTGACGTACCAGCACGCTGACAGTGCAGCACGCTGACGGAGCAGCACGCTGACGGTGGAGCACGCTGACGGAGCAGTACGCTGACGGTGGAGCACGCTGACGGAGCAGCACGATGACGGACCAGCACGCTGACGGTGCAGCACGCTGACGGTGCAGCACGCTGACGGTGCAGCACGCTGACGGAGCAGCACGCTGATGGAGCTGCATGCTGACAGTGCAGCAAACTGACGGAGCAGCACGCTGACATTGCAGCACACTGACGGAGCAGCACGCTGACAGTGCAGCACGGTGAGGGTGCAGCATGGTGACGGAGCAGCTCGATGATGGTGCAGCACGCTGACGGTGTAGCACGCTGATGGAGCTGCACACTGACGGAGCAGCACCCTGACGGAGCAGCACGCTGAAAGTGCAGCACACTGACGAAGCAGCACGCTGACGGAGCAGCACGCTGACGGAGCAGCACGCTGACGGAACAGCACGCTGACAGAGCAGCATGCTGATGGAGCAGCACGCTGACGGAGCTGCACACTAACGGAGCAGCACCCTGATGGTGCAGCACGCTGACGGAGCTGCACACTGACGGAGCAGCACCCTGACGGAGCAGCACGCTGACGGAGCAGCACGCTGACGGAGCTGCACGCTGACGGAGCAGCACCCTGACGGAGCAGCACGCTGACGGAGCGGCACGCTGATGGAGCAGCACGCTGACTGAGCAGCACGCTGACGGTGGAACACGCTGACGGAGCAGCACGCTGACGGTGGAGGATGCTGACGGAGCAGCACCCTGGCGGAGCAGCACGCTGACTGAGCAGCACGCTGACGGTGGAGCACGCTGACGGTGGAGCACACTGACGGTGGAGCACGCTGACGGTGCAGCACGCTGACGGTGGAGCATGCTGACGGAGCAGCACGCTGACGGAGCACCACGCTGATGCTGCAGCACGCTAACAGTGTAGCACGCTGACGGAGCAGCACGCTAACGGTGCAGCACGCTGACGGAACAGCACGCTGATGGAGCAGCACGCTGACGGAGCAGCACGCTGATGGTGAAGCACGCTGACGGTGTAGCACGCTTACGGTGGAGTACGCTGACGGATGAGTAGGCTGATGGTGGAGTACGCTGACGGTGGAGTACGCTGACAGAGTAGCACGCTGACGGAGCAGAACTCTGATGGAGCAGCACGCTGACGGTGTAGCATATTGATGGAGCAGCACACTGACGGTGCAGCACGCTGACAGTGCAGCACGCCAATGCTGCAGGACGCTGACGGTGCAGCACGCTGATGGTGAATCAAGGCGGCTGTGCAGCATGCCAACGGTAGAGCATGCTGAAGCTGAAGCACGCTGAAAGTGCAGCACGCTGACGGAGCAGCACGCTGACGGAGCAACACGCTTACGGAGCAGCACGCTGACGGTGGAGCACGATGACGGAGCAGCACGCTGACGGTGGAGCACGCTGACGGAGCAGCACACTGACGGTGCAGCACGCTGACGGAGCAGCGCGCCGACGGTGGAGCACGCTGACGGAGCAGCACGCTGACGGAGCAGCACGCTGACGGTGGAGCACGCTGACGGTGCAACACGCTGACGGAGCAGCACGCTGACGGTGGAGCACGCTGACGGTGCAACACGCTGACGGAGCAGCATGCTGACGGAGCAGAACTCTGATGGAGCAGCACGCTGACGGTGTAGCATATTGATGGAGCAGCACACTGACGGTGCAGCAAGCTGACAGTGCAGCACGCCGATGCTGCAGCACGATGACGGTGCAGCACGCTGATGGTGAATCAAGGCGGCAGTGCAGCATGCCAACGGTAGAGCACGCTGAAGCTGAAGCACGCTGAAAGTGCAGCACACTGATCGAGCAGCACGCTGACGGAGCAGCACGCTGACGCTGGAGCACGCTGACGGTGGAGCACGCTGATGGAGCAGCACGCTGACGGAGCAGCACGCTGACGGTGCAGCACGCTGACGGTGGAGCACGCTGACGGTGGAGCACGCTGACGGAGCAGCACTCTGACGGTGGAGCACGCTGACGGTGCAGCACGGTGACGAAGCAGCATGCTGACGGACCAGTACGCTGACGGTGGAGCACGCTGACGGAGCAGCACGCTGACGGAGCAACACGCTGACGGTGCAGCATGCTGACGGAGCAGTACGCTGACGGTGGAGCACGCTGACGGAGCAGCACGCTGACGGAGCAGCACGCTGATGGTGAAGCACGCTGACGGTGTAGCACGCTTACGGTGGAGTACGCTGACGGATGAGTAGGCTGATGGTGGAGTACGCTGACGGTGGAGTACGCTGACAGAGTAGCACGCTGACGGAGCAGAACTCTGATGGAGCAGCACGCTGACGGTGTAGCATATTGATGGAGCAGCACACTGACGGTGCAGCACGCTGACAGTGCAGCACGCCAATGCTGCAGGACGCTGACGGTGCAGCACGCTGATGGTGAATCAAGGCGGCTGTGCAGCATGCCAACGGTAGAGCATGCTGAAGCTGAAGCACGCTGAAAGTGCAGCACGCTGACGGAGCAGCACGCTGACGGAGCAACACGCTTACGGAGCAGCACGCTGACGGTGGAGCACGATGACGGAGCAGCACGCTGACGGTGGAGCACGCTGACGGAGCAGCACACTGACGGTGCAGCACGCTGACGGAGCAGCGCGCCGACGGTGGAGCACGCTGACGGAGCAGCACGCTGACGGTGCAGCACGCTGACGGAGCAGCACGCCGACGGTGGAGCACGCTGACGGAGCAGTACGCTGACGGTGCAGCACGCTGACGGAGCAGCACGCTGACGGTGGAGCACGCTGACGGAGCAGTACGCTGACGGTGGAGCACGCTGACGGAGCAGCACGCTGACAGTGCAGCACGCTGACGGTGGAGCACGCTGACGGTGGAGCACGCTGACGGTGCAGCACGCTGACGGAACAGCACGCTGACAGAGCTGCACGCTGACAGTGCAGCACACTGACGGAGCAGCACGCTGACAGTGCAGCACACTGACGGAGCAGCACGCTGGCAGTGCAGCACGGTGAGGGTGCAGCATGGTGACGGAGCAGCACGATGACGGTGCAGCACGATGACGGTGCAGCACGCTGACGGTACAGCACGCTGACGGAGCTGCATGCTGACAGTGCAGCACACTGACGGAGCAGCATGCTGACAGTGCAGCACACTGACGGAGCAGCACGCTGACAGTGCAGCACGGTGAGGGTGCAGCATGGTGACGGATCAGCACGATGACGGTGCAGCACGATGACGGTGCAGCAGGCTGACGGTGCAGCACTCTGACGGAGCAACACGCTGACGGAGCAGCACTCTGACGGAGCAGCACGCTGACAGAGCAGAATGGTGAGGGTGCAGCACGCTGATGGAGCAGAACACTGACGGTGGAGCACGCTGACGGAGCAGTACGCTGACGGAGCAGCACGCTGAAGGAGCAGAACGCTGATGGAGCAGCACGCTGACGGTGCAGCACGCTGACGGAGCAGCACGCTGACGGAGCAGCACGCTGACGGTGGAGCACGCTGACGGAGCAGCACGCTGACGGAGCAGCACGCTGACGGAGCAGTACGCTGACGGAGCAGCACGCTGACGGTGCAGCACGCTGACGGAGCAGCACGCTGACGGTGCAGCACGCTGACGGTGCAGCATGCAGATGGTGGAGCACGCTGACGGTGCAGCACGCTGACGGTGGAGAACGCTGACGGTGGAGCACGCTGACGGTGCAGCACGCTGACAGAAAAGTACGCTGACGGTGGAGCACGCTGACGGAGCAGCACGCTGACGGAGCTGCACGCTGACAGTGCAGCACACTGACGGAGCAGCACGCTGACAGTGCAGCACACTGACGGAGCAGCACGCTGACAGTGCAGCACGGTGAGGGTGCAGCATGGTGACGGAGCAGCACGATGACGGTGCAGCACGATGACGGTGCAGCACGCTGACGTTGAAGCACGCTGACGGAGAAGCACGCTAATGGAGCAGCACGCTGACGGTGTATCACGCTGACGGAGCAGCACGCTGACGGTGAAGCACGCTGACGGTGTAGCGCGCTGACGGAGCAGCACGCTGACGGAGCAGCACGCTGACGGTGGAGCACGCTGACGGTGCAACACGCTGACGGAGCAGCATGCTGACGGAGCAGAACTCTGATGGAGCAGCACGCTGACGGTGTAGCATATTGATGGAGCAGCACACTGACGGTGCAGCAAGCTGACAGTGCAGCACGCCGATGCTGCAGCACGATGACGGTGCAGCACGCTGATGGTGAATCAAGGCGGCAGTGCAGCATGCCAACGGTAGAGCACGCTGAAGCTGAAGCACGCTGAAAGTGCAGCACACTGATGGAGCAGCACGCTGACGGAGCAGCACGCTGACGCTGGAGCACTCTGACGGAGCAGCACGCTGACGGTGGAGCACGCTGGCGGAGCAGCACGCTGATGGAGCAGCACGCTGACGGTGGAGCATGCTGACGGAGCAGTACGCTGACGGTGGAGCACGCTGACGGAGCAGCACGCTGACGGAGCAGCACGCTGACGGTGCAGCACGCTGACGGTGGAGCACGCTGATGGTGGAGCACGCTGACGGAGCAGCACTCTGACGGTGGAGCACGCTGACGGTGCAGCACGGTGACGAAGCAGCATGCTGACGGACCAGTACGCTGACGGTGGAGCACGCTGACGGAGCAGCACGCTGACGGAGCAACACGCTGACGGTGCAGCACGCTGACAGTGCAGCACGCAGACGGCGGAGCACGCTGACGGTGGAGCACGCTGACAGTGCAGCACGCTGACGGAGCAGCACGCTGACGGTGGAGCACGCTGACGGTGGAGCACGCTGACGGTGCAACACGCTGACGGAGCAGCATGCTGACGGAGCAGTACTCTGATGGAGCAGCACGCTGACGGTTTAGCATATTGATGGAGCAGCACACTGATGGTGCAGCACGCTGACAGTGCAGCACGCCGATGCTGCAGCACGCTGACGGTGCAGCACGCTGAAGGTGAATCAAGGCGGCTGTGCAGCATGCCAACGGTAGAGCACGCTGAAGCTGAAGCACGCTGAAAGTGCAGCACGCTGATGGAGCAGCACGATGACAGTGGGGAACGCTGACGGAGCAGCACGCTGACGGAGCAGCACGCTGACGGTGGAGCACGCTGACGGAGCAGCACGCTGACGGTGGAGCACGCTGACGTACCAGCACGCTGACAGTGCAGCACGCTGACGGAGCAGCACGCTGACGGTGGAGCACGCTGACGGAGCAGTACGCTGACGGTGGAGCACGCTGACGGAGCAGCACGATGACGGACCAGCACGCTGACGGTGCAGCACGCTGACGGTGCAGCACGCTGACGGTGCAGCACGCTGACGGAGCAGCACGCTGATGGAGCTGCATGCTGACAGTGCAGCAAACTGACGGAGCAGCACGCTGACATTGCAGCACACTGACGGAGCAGCACGCTGACAGTGCAGCACGGTGAGGGTGCAGCATGGTGACGGAGCAGCTCGATGATGGTGCAGCACGCTGACGGTGTAGCACGCTGATGGAGCTGCACACTGACGGAGCAGCACCCTGACGGAGCAGCACGCTGAAAGTGCAGCACACTGACGAAGCAGCACGCTGACGGAGCAGCACGCTGACGGAGCAGCACGCTGACGGAACAGCACGCTGACAGAGCAGCATGCTGATGGAGCAGCACGCTGACGGAGCTGCACACTAACGGAGCAGCACCCTGATGGTGCAGCACGCTGACGGAGCTGCACACTGACGGAGCAGCACCCTGACGGAGCAGCACGCTGACGGAGCAGCACGCTGACGGAGCTGCACGCTGACGGAGCAGCACCCTGACGGAGCAGAACGCTGACGGAGCGGCACGCTGATGGAGCAGCACGCTGACTGAGCAGCACGCTGACGGTGGAACACGCTGACGGAGCAGCACGCTGACGGTGGAGGATGCTGACGGAGCAGCACCCTGGCGGAGCAGCACGCTGACTGAGCAGCACGCTGACGGTGGAGCACGCTGACGGTGGAGCACTCTGACGGTGGAGCACGCTGACGGTGCAGCACACTGACGGTGGAGCATGCTGACGGAGCAGCACGCTGACGGAGCACCACGCTGATGCTGCAGCACGCTAACAGTGTAGCACGCTGACGGAGCAGCACGCTAACGGTGCAGCACGCTGACGGAACAGCACGCTGATGGAGCAGCACGCTGACGGAGCAGCACGCTGATGGTGAAGCACGCTGACGGTGTAGCACGCTTACGGTGGAGTACGCTGACGGATGAGTAGGCTGATGGTGGAGTACGCTGACGGTGGAGTACGCTGACAGAGTAGCACGCTGACGGAGCAGAACTCTGATGGAGCAGCACGCTGACGGTGTAGCATATTGATGGAGCAGCACACTGACGGTGCAGCACGCTGACAGTGCAGCACGCCAATGCTGCAGGACGCTGACGGTGCAGCACGCTGATGGTGAATCAAGGCGGCTGTGCAGCATGCCAACGGTAGAGCATGCTGAAGCTGAAGCACGCTGAAAGTGCAGCACGCTGACGGAGCAGCACGCTGACGGAGCAACACGCTTACGGAGCAGCACGCTGACGGTGGAGCACGATGACGGAGCAGCACGCTGACGGTGGAGCACGCTGACGGAGCAGCACACTGACGGTGCAGCACGCTGACGGAGCAGCGCGCCGACGGTGGAGCACGCTGACGGAGCAGCACGCTGACGGTGCAGCACGCTGACGGAGCAGCACGCCGACGGCGGAGCACGCTGACGGAGCAGTACGCTGACGGTGCAGCACGCTGACGGAGCAGCACGCTGACGGTGGAGCACGCTGACGGAGCAGTACGCTGACGGTGGAGCACGCTGACGGCGCAGCACGCTGACAGTGCAGCACGCTGACGGTGGAGTACGCTGACGGTGGAGCACGCTGACGGTGCAGCACGCTGACGGAACAGCACGCTGACAGAGCTGCACGCTGACAGTGCAGCACACTGACGGAGCAGCACGCTGACAGTGCAGCACACTGACGGAGCAGCACGCTGGCAGTGCAGCACGGTGAGGGTGCAGCATGGTGACGGAGCAGCACGATGACGGTGCAGCACGATGACGGTGCAGCACGCTGACGGTACAGCACGCTGACGGAGCTGCATGCTGACAGTGCAGCACACTGACGGAGCAGCACGCTGACAGTGCAGCACACTGACGGAGCAGCACGCTGACAGTGCAGCACGGTGAGGGTGCAGCATGGTGACGGATCAGCACGATGACGGTGCAGCACGATGACGGTGCAGCAGGCTGACGGTGCAGCACTCTGACGGAGCAACACGCTGACGGAGCAGCACTCTGACGGAGCAGCACGCTGACAGAGCAGCATGGTGAGGGTGCAGCACGCTGACGGAGCAGCACGCTGACGGTGCAGCATGCTGACGGAGCAGCACACTGACGGTGCAGCACGCAAACGGTGCAGCACGCTGACGGAGCAGCACCCTGACGGTGGAGCATGCTGACGGAGCAGCACCCTGACGGTGGAGCACGCTGATGGAGCAGCACCCTGATGGTGCAGCACGGAGATGCTGCAGCACGCTGACGGTGGAGCACGCTGACGGTGAAGCACGCTGACGGAGCAGCACACTGATGGAGCAGCACGCTGACGGTGGAGCACGCTGAAAGAGCAGCACGCTGACGGTGAAGCACGCTGACGGTGCAGCACGCTGACGGAGCAGGACGCTGACAGAGCAGCACGCTGACGGTGAAGCACGCTGACGCTGGAGCATGCTGACGGTGGAGCACGCTGACGGAGCAGCACACTGCAAGTGCAGCACGCTGACTGAGCAGCACGCTGACGGTGTAGCACGCTGACGGAGATGCACACTGACGGAGCGGCAGGCTGACGGTGGAGCACGCTGACGGCGCAGCACGCTGAAATGCAGCACGCTGACGGAGCAGCACGCTGACAGAACAGCACGCTGACGGTGGAGCACGCTGACAGAACAGCACGTTGATGGAGCAGCGCACTGATGGCGCAGTACGCTGTCCGTGCAGCACGCTGATGGTGAATCATGGCAGCGGTGCAGCATGCCGACGGTAGAGCACGTTGAAGCTGAAGCATGCTGAAAGGGCAGCACGCTGACGGAGCAGCACGCTGACGGAGCAGCACGCTGACTGAGCAGCACGCTGATGGTGGAGCACACTGACGGTGTAGCACGCTGACGGTGAAGCACGCTGACGGTAGAGTACGCTGACGGTGGAGTACGCTGATGGTGGAGCATGCTGACGGAGCAGCACGCTAACGGAGCAGCACCCTGACGGAGCAGCACCCTGAGGGAGCAGCACCCTGACGGTGCAGCACGCTGACGGAGCTGCACACTGACGGAGCAGCACCCTGACGGAGCAGCACCCTGACGGTGGAGCACGCTGACGGAGCAGCACGCTGCAAGTGCAGCACGCTGACTGAGCAGCACGCTGACGGTGCAGCACGCTGACGGTGTAGCACGCTGACGGAGCTGCACACTGACGGAGCAGCACCCTGACGGAGCAGCACGCTGAAAGTGCAGCACACTGACGGAGCAGCACGCTGACGGAGCAGCACGCTGACTGAGCAGCACGCTGACGGTGGAGCACGCTGACGGAGCAGCACGCTGACGGAGAAGCACGCTGACGGAGCTGCACACTGACGGAGCAGCACCCTGACGGTGCAGCACGGTGACGGAGCGGCACACTGACGGAGCAGCACCCTGACGGAGCAGCACGCTGACGGAGCAGCACGCTGACGGAGCTGCACACTGACGGTGGAGTACGCTGACGGAGCAGCACGCTGACGGTGGATCATGCTGACAGTGGAGCACGCTGACGGAGCAGCACACTGCAAGTGCAGCACGCTGATGGAGCAGCACGCTGACGGTGGAGCATGCTGACGGTGGAGCACGCTGACGGTGGAGCACGCTGACGGTGCAGCACGCTGACGGTGGAGCACACTGATGGTGCAGCACGCTGACGGTGCAGCACGCTGATGGTGGAGCATGCTGACGGAGCAGCACGCTGACGGAGCACCACGCTGACGGAGCAGCACGCTGATGCTGCAGCACGCTAACAGAGTAGCACGCTGACGGAGCAGCACGCTGACGGAGCAGCACTCTGACGGAGCAGCACGCTGACAGAGCAGCACGGTGAGGGTGCAGCACGCTGACGCTGCAGCACACTGACGGTGCAGCACGCTGACGGAGCAGCACACTGACGGTGCAGCACGCTGATGGTGCAGCACGCTGACGGAGCAGCACCCTGACGGTGGAGCACGCTGACGGAGCAGCACCCTGACGGTGGAGCACGCTGATAGAGCAGCACCCTGACGGTGCAGCACGGAGATGCTGCAGCACGCTGACGGTGGAGCACGCTGACGGTGGAGCACGCTGACGGAGCAGCATACTGACGGAGCAGCACGCTGACGGTGGAGCACGCTGACGGAGCAGCACGCTGACGGTGAAGCACGCTGACGGTGCAGCACGCTGACGGAGCAGGACGCTGACGGAGCTGCACGCTGACGGTGAAGCACGCTGACGGTGGAGCATGCTGACGGTGGAGCACGCTGAAGGAGCAGCACGCTGACTGAGCAGCACGCTGACGATGCTGTACGCTGACGGAGCAGCACGCTGACGCTGGAGCATGCTGACGGTGGAGCACACTGACGGAGCAGCACGCTGACGGTGCAGCACGCTGACGGTGGATCATGCTGACGGTGAAGCACGCTGACGGAGCTGCACACTGACGGAGCGGCAGGCTGACGGTGGAGCACGCTGTCGGTGCAGCACGCTGATGGTGAATCATGGCGGCGGTGCAGCATGCCGACGGTAGAGCACGTTGAAGCTGAAGCATGGTGAAAGGGCAGCACGCTGACGGAGCAGCACGCTGACGGAGCAGCACGCTGACTGAGCAGCACGCTGACGGTGGAGCACGCTGACGGTGTAGCACGCTGACGGTGAAGCACGCTGACGGTAGAGTACGCTGACGGTGGAGTACGCTGATGGTGGAGCATGCTGACGGAGCAGCACGCTAACGGAGCAGCACCCTGACGGAGCAGCACCCTGAGGGAGCAGCACCCTGACGCTGCAGCACGCTGACTGAGCTGCACACTGACGGAGCAGCACCCTGACGGAGCAGCACCCTGACGGTGGAGCACGCTGACGGAGCAGCACGCTGCAAGTGCAGCACGCTGACTGAGCAGAACGCTGACGGTGCAGCACGCTGACGGTGTAGCACGCTGACGGAGCTGCACACTGACGGAGCAGCACCCTGACGATGCAGCACGCTGAAAGTGCAGCACACTGACGGAGCAGCACGCTGACGGAGCAGCACGCTGACGGAGCAGCACGCTGACTGAGCAGCACGCTGACTGAGCAGCACGCTGACGGTGGAGCACGCTGACGGAGCAGCACGCTGACGGAGCAGCACGCTGACGGAGCTGCACACTGACGGTGCAGCACGCTGACGGAGCAGCACGCTGACTGAGCAGCACGCTGACGGTGGAGCACGCTGACGGAGCAGCACGCTGACGGAGAAGCACGCTGACGGAGCTGCACACTGACGGAGCAGAACCCTGACGGTGCAGCATGCTGACGGAGCTGCACACTGACGGAGCAGCACCCTGACGGAGCAGCACGCTGACGGAGCAGCACGCTGACGGTGTAGCACGCTGACGGAGCTGCACACTGACGGAGCAGCACCCTGACGATGCAGCACGCTGAAAGTGCAGCACACTGACGGAGCAGCACGCTGACGGAGCAGCACGCTGACGGAGCAGCACGCTGACTGAGCAGCACGCTGACGGTGGAGCACGCTGACGGAGCAGCACGCTGACGGAGAAGCACGCTGACGGAGCTGCACACTGACGGAGCAGCACGCTGACGGAGCAGAACCCTGACGGTGCAGCACGCTGACGGAGCTGCACACTGACGGAGCAGCACCCTGACGGAGCAGCACACTGACGGAGCTGCACACTGACGGAGCAGAACCCTGACGGTGCAGCACGCTGACGGAGCTGCACACTGACGGAGCAGCACCCTGACGGAGCAGCACGCTGACGGAGCAGCACGCTGACGGAGCTGCACACTGACGGAGCAGGACCCTGACAGAGCAGCACGCTGACGGAGCAGCATGCTGACTGAGCAGCACGCTGACGGTGGAGCACGCTGACGGAGCAGCACGCTGACGGAGCAGCACGCTGACGGTGGAGCACTCTGATGGTGGAGTACGCTGACGGAGCAGCACGCTGATGGAGCAGCACGCTGACGGTGGAGCACGCTGACGGTGGAGCACGCTGACGGTGGAGCACGCTGACGGTGCAGCACGCTGACGGTGGAGCACACTGATGGTGCAGCACGCTGACGGTGGAGCACGCTGACGGTGGAGCACGCTGACGGTGCAGCACGCTGACGGTGGAGCACACTGATGGTGCAGCACGCTGACGGTGCAGCACGCTGACGGTGGAGCATGCTGACGGAGCAGCACGCTGATGGTGAAGCACACTGACGGTGTAGCAAGCTGACGGTGGAGTACGCTGACGGATGAGTACGCTGACGGTGGAGTACGCTGACGGTGGAGCACGCTGACAGAGCAGCATGCTGACGGAGCAGCACGCTGACGGTGGAGCACGCTGACGGTGCAACACGCTGACGGAGCAGCATGCTGACGGAGCAGAACACTGATGGAGCAGCACGCTGACGGTGCAGCACACTGACAGTGCAGCACGCCAATGCTGCAGGACGCTGACGGTGCAGCACGCTGATGGTGAATCAAGGCGGCTGCGCAGCATGCCAACGGTAGAGCACGCTGAAGCTGAAGCACGCTGAAAGTGCAGCACGCTGACAGAGCAGCACGCTGACGGAGCAGCACGCTGACGGTGGAGCACGCTGACGGAGCAGCACGCTGACGGTGGAGCACGCTGACGGAGAAGCACGCTGATGGAGCAGCAAGCTGACGGTGGAGCACGCTGACGGTGGAGCACGCTGACGGAGCATCACGCTGACGGTGCAGCACGCTGACTGTGGAGCATGCTGACGGTGGAGCATCCTGACGGAGCAGCACGCTGCAAGTGCAGCACGCTGACGGTGTAGCACGCTGACCGCGCTGCACACTGACGGAGCGGCAGGCTGACGGTGGAGCACGCTGACGGAGCAGCACGCTGACGGTGTAGCACGCTGACCGCGCTGCACACTGACGGAGCGGCAGGCTGATGGTGGAGCACGCTGACGGAGCAGCACGCTGACAGAACAGCACGCTGACAGTGGAGCACGCTGACAGAACAACACGTTGATGGAGCAGCGCACTGACGGCGCAGTACGCTGTCGGTGCAGCACGCTGCTGGTGAATCATGGCAGCGGTGCAGCATGCCGACGGTAGAGCACGTTGAAGCTGAAGCACGCTGAAAGGGCAGCACGCTGACGGAGCAGCACGCTGACGGTGCAGCACGCTGACGGAGCTGCACGCTGACGTAGCAGCACGCTGACTGAGCAGCCCGCTGACGGTGGAGCATGCTGACGGTGTAACACGCTGACGGTGAAGCACGCTGACGGTGGAGCACGCTGACGGTGTAGCACGCTGACGGTGAAGCACGCTGACGGTGGAGTATGCTGATGGTGGAGCATGCTGACGGTGCAGCACGCTAACGGAGCAGCACCCTGACGGAGCAGCACCCTGACGGAGCAGCACCCTGATGGTGGAGCACGCTGACGGAGCTGCACACTGACGGAGCAGCACCCTGATGGAGCAGCACGCTGACGGTGGAGCACGCTGACGGAGCAGCACGCTGAAGGAGCAGCACGCTGACGGAGCAGCACGCTGACGGAGCAGCACCCTGACAGTGCAGCACGCTGACGGAGCTGCACACTGACAGAGCAGCACCCTGACGGAGCAGCACGCTGACGGAGCAGCATGCTGACTGAGCAGCACGCTGACGGTGGAGCACTCTGACGGTGGAGTACGCTGACGGAGCAGCACGCTGACGGAGCAGCACGCTGACGGTGGAGCACGCTGACGGAGCAGCACACTGACGGAGCAGTACGCTGACGGTGGAGCACGCTGACGGGGCAGCACGCTGACGGTGAAGCACGCTGACGGAGCAGCACGCTGACGGTGAAGTTCGCTGACGGTGAAGCACGCTGATGGAGCAGCACGCTGACGGTGTATGATGCTGACGGAGCAGCACGCTGATGGTGAAGCACGCTGACGGTGTAGCACGCTGACGGAGCAGCACGCTGACGGTGTCGCATGCCGACGGTTGAGTACGCTGACGGTGCAGCACGCTGACGGAGCAGCACCCTGACGGAGCAGCTCGTTGATGGAGCAGCGCACTGACGGGGTAGCACGCTGACGGAGCAGCACACTGACGGAGCAGCACGCTGACGGAGCAGCACGCTGACGGAGCAGCACGCTGACGGAGCTGCACGCTGACTGTGGAGCATGCTGACGGTGGAGCATCCTGACGGAGCAGCACGCTGCAAGTGCAGCACGCTGACGGTGTAGCACGCTGACCGCGCTGCACACTGACGGAGCGGCAGGCTGACGGTGGAGCACGCTGACGGAGCAGCACGCTGACGGTGTAGCACGCTGACTGTGGAGCATGCTGACGGTGGAGCATCCTGACGGAGCAGCACGCTGCAAGTGCAGCACGCTGACGGTGTAGCACGCTGACCGCGCTGCACACTGACGGAGCGGCAGGCTGACGGTGGAGCACGCTGACGGAGCAGCACGCTGACGGTGTAGCACGCTGACCGCGCTGCACACTGACGGAGCGGCAGGCTGATGGTGGAGCACGCTGACGGAGCAGCACGCTGACAGAACAGCACGCTGACAGTGGAGCACGCTGACAGAACAACACGTTGATGGAGCAGCGCACTGACGGCGCAGTACGCTGTCGGTGCAGCACGCTGCTGGTGAATCATGGCAGCGGTGCAGCATGCCGACGGTAGAGCACGTTGAAGCTGAAGCACGCTGAAAGGGCAGCACGCTGACGGAGCAGCACGCTGACGGTGCAGCACGCTGACGGAGCTGCACGCTGACGTAGCAGCACGCTGACTGAGCAGCCCGCTGACGGTGGAGCATGCTGACGGTGTAACACGCTGACGGTGAAGCACGCTGACGGTGGAGCACGCTGACGGTGTAGCACGCTGACGGTGAAGCACGCTGACGGTGGAGTATGCTGATGGTGGAGCATGCTGACGGTGCAGCACGCTAACGGAGCAGCACCCTGACGGAGCAGCACCCTGACGGAGCAGCACCCTGATGGTGGAGCACGCTGACGGAGCTGCACACTGACGGAGCAGCACCCTGATGGAGCAGCACGCTGACGGTGGAGCACGCTGACGGAGCAGCACGCTGAAGGAGCAGCACGCTGACGGAGCAGCACGCTGACGGAGCAGCACCCTGACAGTGCAGCACGCTGACGGAGCTGCACACTGACAGAGCAGCACCCTGACGGAGCAGCACGCTGACGGAGCAGCATGCTGACTGAGCAGCACGCTGACGGTGGAGCACTCTGACGGTGGAGTACGCTGACGGAGCAGCACGCTGACGGAGCAGCACGCTGACGGTGGAGCACGCTGACGGAGCAGCACACTGACGGAGCAGTACGCTGACGGTGGAGCACGCTGACGGGGCAGCACGCTGACGGTGAAGCACGCTGACGGAGCAGCACGCTGACGGTGAAGTTCGCTGACGGTGAAGCACGCTGATGGAGCAGCACGCTGACGGTGTATGATGCTGACGGAGCAGCACGCTGATGGTGAAGCACGCTGACGGTGTAGCACGCTGACGGAGCAGCACGCTGACGGTGTCGCATGCCGACGGTTGAGTACGCTGACGGTGCAGCACGCTGACGGAGCAGCACCCTGACGGAGCAGCTCGTTGATGGAGCAGCGCACTGACGGGGTAGCACGCTGACGGAGCAGCACACTGACGGAGCAGCACGCTGACGGAGCAGCACGCTGACGGAGCAGCACGCTGACGGAGCTGCACGCTGACAGTGTAGCACACTGACGGAGCAGCACGCTGACAGTGCAGCACACTGACGGAGCAGCACGCTGACAGTGCAGCACGGTGAGGGTGCAGCATGGTGACGGAGCAGCACGATGACGGTGCAGCACGCTGACGGTGGAGTACGCTGACAGTGGAGTACGCTGACGGTGGAGCACGCTGACAGAGCAGCACGCTGACGGAGCAGCACGCTGACGGTGGAGCACGCTGACGGTGCAACACGCTGACGGAGCAGCATGCTGACGGAGCAGAACTCTGATGGAGCAGCACGCTGACGGTGAAGCATATTGATGGAGCAGCACACTGACGGTGCAGCACGCTGACAGTGCAGCACGCCGATGCTGCAGCACGCTGACGGTGCAGCACGCTGATGGTGAATCAAGGCGGCTGTGCAGCATGCCAACTGTAGAGCACGCTGAAGCTGAAGCATGCTGAAAGTGCAGCACACTGATGGAGCAGCACGCTGACGGAGCAGCACGCTGACGGAGCAGTACGCTGACGGAGCAGCACGCTGAAGGAGCAGAACGCTGATGGAGCAGCACGCTGACGGTGCAGCACGCTGACGGTGGAGAACGCTGACGGCGGAGCACGCTGACGGTGCAGCACGCTGACGGAAAAGTACGCTGACGGTGGAGCACGCTGACGGTGCAGCACGCTGACGGAGCAGCACGCTGACGGAGCAGAACGCTGACGGAGCAGCACGCTGACGGAGCTGCACGCTGACAGTGCAGCACACTGACGGAGCAGCACGCTGACAGTGCAGCACACTGACGGAGCAGCACGCTGACAGTGCAGCACGGTGAGGGTGCAGCATGGTGACGGAGCAGCACTATGACGGTGCAGCACGATGACGGTGCAGCACGCTGTCGTTGAAGCACGCTGATGGTGAAGCACGCTGATGGAGCAGCACGCTGACGGTGTATCACGCTGACGGAGCAGCACGCTGACGGTGAAGCACGCTGACGGTGTAGCGCGCTGACGGAGCAGCACGCTGACGGAGCAGCACGCTGACGGTGGAGCACGCTGACGGTGCAACACGCTGACGGAGCAGCATGCTGACGGAGCAGAACTCTGATGGAGCAGCACGCTGACGGTGTAGCATATTGATGGAGCAGCACACTGACGGTGCAGCAAGCTGACAGTGCAGCACGCCGATGCTGCAGCACTCTGACGGTGCAGTACGCTGATGGTGAATCAAGGCGGCTGTGCAGCATGCCAACGGTAGAGCACGCTGAAGCTGAAGCACGCTGAAAGTGCAGCACACTGATGGAGCAGCACGCTGACGGAGCAGCACGCTGACGCTGGAGCACGCTGACGGAGCAGCACGCTGACGGTGGAGCACGCTGACGGAGCAGCACGCTGATGGAGCAGCACGCTGACGGTGGAGCACGCTGACGGAGCAGTACGCTGACGGTGGAGCACGCTGACGGTGGAGCACGCTGACGGAGCAGCACACTGATGGTGCAGCACGCTGACGGTGGAGCACGCTGACGGTGGAGCACGCTGACGGAGCAGCACTCTGACGGTGGAGCACGCTGACGGTGCAGCATGCTGACGGAGCAGCACGCTGACGGAGCAGTACGCTGACGGTGGAGCACGCTGACGGTGCAACACGCTGACGGAACAGCACGCTGACGTTGCAGCACGCTGACGGTGGAGCATGCTGACGGTGGAGCACGCTGACGGAGCAGCACGCTGAAAGTGCAGCACGCTGACTGAGCAGCACGCTGACGGTGTAGCACGCTGACGGAGCTGCACACTGACGGAGCAGCACGCTGAAATGCAGCACGCTGACCGAGCAGCACGCTGAAAGTGCAGCACACTGACGGAGCAGCAGGCTGACAGTGGAGCACGCTGACGGAGCAGCACGCTGACGGTGTATGACGCTGACGGAGCAGCACGCTGATGGTGAAGCACGCTGACGGTGTAGCACGCTGACGGTGGAGTACGCTGACTGTGGAGTATGCTGACGGTGGAGCACGCTGACAGAGCAGCACGCTGACGGAGCAGCACGCTGACGGTGGAGCACGCTGACGGTGCAACACGCTGACGGAGCAGCATGCTGACGGAGCAGAACTCTGATGGAGCAGCACGCTGACGGTTTAGCATATTGATGGAGCAGCACACTGACGGTGCAGCACGCTGACAGTGCAGCACGCCGATGCTGCAGCACGCTGACGGTGCAGCACGCTGAAGGTGAATCAAGGCGGCTGTGCAGCATGCCAACGGTAGAGCACGCTGAAGCTGAAGCACGCTGAAAGTGCAGCACGCTGATGGAGCAGCACGATGACAGTGGGGAACGCTGACGGAGCAGCACGCTGACGGAGCAGCACGCTGACGGTGGAGCACGCTGACGGAGCAGCACGCTGACGGTGGAGCACGCTGACGTACCAGCACGCTGACAGTGCAGCACGCTGACGGAGCAGCACGCTGACGGTGGAGCACGCTGACGGAGCAGTACGCTGACGGTGGAGCACGCTGACGGAGCAGCACGATGACGGACCAGCACGCTGACGGTGCAGCACGCTGACGGTGCAGCACGCTGACGGTGCAGCACGCTGACGGAGCAGCACGCTGATGGAGCTGCATGCTGACAGTGCAGCAAACTGACGGAGCAGCACGCTGACATTGCAGCACACTGACGGAGCAGCACGCTGACAGTGCAGCACGGTGAGGGTGCAGCATGGTGACGGAGCAGCTCGATGATGGTGCAGCACGCTGACGGTGTAGCACGCTGATGGAGCTGCACACTGACGGAGCAGCACCCTGACGGAGCAGCACGCTGAAAGTGCAGCACACTGACGAAGCAGCACGCTGACGGAGCAGCACGCTGACGGAGCAGCACGCTGACGGAACAGCACGCTGACAGAGCAGCATGCTGATGGAGCAGCACGCTGACGGAGCTGCACACTAACGGAGCAGCACCCTGATGGTGCAGCACGCTGACGGAGCTGCACACTGACGGAGCAGCACCCTGACGGAGCAGCACGCTGACGGAGCAGCACGCTGACGGAGCTGCACGCTGACGGAGCAGCACCCTGACGGAGCAGCACGCTGACGGAGCGGCACGCTGATGGAGCAGCACGCTGACTGAGCAGCACGCTGACGGTGGAACACGCTGACGGAGCAGCACGCTGACGGTGGAGGATGCTGACGGAGCAGCACCCTGGCGGAGCAGCACGCTGACTGAGCAGCACGCTGACGGTGGAGCACGCTGACGGTGGAGCACACTGACGGTGGAGCACGCTGACGGTGCAGCACGCTGACGGTGGAGCATGCTGACGGAGCAGCACGCTGACGGAGCACCACGCTGATGCTGCAGCACGCTAACAGTGTAGCACGCTGACGGAGCAGCACGCTGACGGTGCAGCACGCTGACGGAACAGCACGCTGATGGAGCAGCACGCTGACGGAGCAGCACGCTGACGGAGCAGCACGCTGATGGTGAAGCACGCTGACGGTGTAGCACGCTTACGGTGGAGTACGCTGACGGATGAGTAGGCTGATGGTGGAGTACGCTGACGGTGGAGTACGCTGACAGAGTAGCACGCTGACGGAGCAGAACTCTGATGGAGCAGCACGCTGACGGTGTAGCATATTGATGGAGCAGCACACTGACGGTGCAGCACGCTGACAGTGCAGCACGCCAATGCTGCAGGACGCTGACGGTGCAGCACGCTGATGGTGAATCAAGGCGGCTGTGCAGCATGCCAACGGTAGAGCATGCTGAAGCTGAAGCACGCTGAAAGTGCAGCACGCTGACGGAGCAGCACGCTGACGGAGCAACACGCTTACGGAGCAGCACGCTGACGGTGGAGCACGATGACGGAGCAGCACGCTGACGGTGGAGCACGCTGACGGAGCAGCACACTGACGGTGCAGCACGCTGACGGAGCAGCGCGCCGACAGTGGAGCACGCTGACGGAGCAGCACGCTGACGGTGCAGCACGCTGACGGAGCAGCACGCTGACGGTGGAGCACGCTGACGGAGCAGTACGCTGACGGTGCAGCACGCTGACGGAGCAGCACGCTGACAGTGCAGCACACTGACGGAGCAGCACGCTGACAGTGCAGCACGGTGAGGGTGCAGCATGGTGACGGAGCAGCACGATGACGGTGCAGCACGATGACGGTGCAGCACGCTGACGGTACAGCACGCTGACGGAGCTGCATGCTGACAGTGCAGCACACTGACGGAGCAGCACGCTGACAGTGCAGCACACTGACGGAGCAGCACGCTGACAGTGCAGCACGGTGAGGGTGCAGCATGGTGACGGATCAGCACGATGACGGTGCAGCACGATGACGGTGCAGCAGGCTGACGGTGCAGCACTCTGACGGAGCAACACGCTGACGGAGCAGCACTCTGACGGAGCAGCACGCTGACAGAGCAGCATGGTGAGGGTGCAGCACGCTGACGGAGCAGCACGCTGACGGTGCAGCATGCTGACGGAGCAGCACACTGACGGTGCAGCACGCAAACGGTGCAGCACGCTGACGGAGCAGCACCCTGACGGTGGAGCATGCTGACGGAGCAGCACCCTGACGGTGGAGCACGCTGATGGAGCAGCACCCTGATGGTGCAGCACGGAGATGCTGCAGCACGCTGACGGTGGAGCACGCTGACGGTGAAGCACGCTGACGGAGCAGCACACTGATGGAGCAGCACGCTGACGGTGGAGCACGCTGAAAGAGCAGCACGCTGACGGTGAAGCACGCTGACGGTGCAGCACGCTGACGGAGCAGGACGCTGATGGAGCAGCACGCTGACGGTGGAGCACGCTGACAGAACAGCACGTTGATGGAGCAGCGCACTGATGGCGCAGTACGCTGTCCGTGCAGCACGCTGATGGTGAATCATGGCAGCGGTGCAGCATGCCGACGGTAGAGCACGTTGAAGCTGAAGCATGCTGAAAGGGCAGCACGCTGACGGAGCAGCACGCTGACGGAGCAGCACGCTGACTGAGCAGCACGCTGATGGTGGAGCACACTGACGGTGTAGCACGCTGACGGTGAAGCACGCTGACGGTAGAGTACGCTGACGGTGGAGTACGCTGATGGTGGAGCATGCTGACGGAGCAGCACGCTAACGGAGCAGCACCCTGATGGAGCAGCACCCTGAGGGAGCAGCACCCTGACGGTGCAGCACGCTGACGGAGCTGCACACTGACGGAGCAGCACCCTGACGGAGCAGCACCCTGACGGTGGAGCACGCTGACGGAGCAGCACGCTGCAAGTGCAGCACGCTGACTGAGCAGCACGCTGACGGTGCAGCACGCTGACGGTGTAGCACGCTGACGGAGCTGCACACTGACGGAGCAGCACCCTGACGGAGCAGCACGCTGAAAGTGCAGCACACTGACGGAGCAGCACGCTGACGGTGCAGCACGCTGACGGTGCAGCACGCTGACTGAGCAGCACGCTGACGGTGGAGCACGCTGACGGAGCAGCACGCTGACGGAGAAGCACGCTGACGGAGCTGCACACTGACGGAGCAGCACCCTGACGGTGCAGCAAGGTGACGGAGCGGCACGCTGACGGAGCAGCACCCTGACGGAGCAGCACGCTGACGGAGCAGCACGCTGACGGAGCTGCACGCTGACGGTGGATCATGCTGACAGTGGAGCACGCTGACGGAGCAGCACACTGCAAGTGCAGCACGCTGATGGAGCAGCACGCTGACGGTGGAGCATGCTGACGGTGGAGCACGCTGACGGTGGAGCACGCTGACGGTGCAGCACGCTGACGGTGCAGCACGCTGATGGTGGAGCATGCTGACGGAGCAGCACGCTGACGGAGCACCACGCTGATGCTGCAGCACGCTAACAGAGTAGCACGCTGACGGAGCAGCACGCTGACGGTGCAGCACGCTGACGGAACAGCACGCTGATGGAGCAGCACGCTGACGGTGTATGACGCTGACGGAGCAGCACGCTGATGGTGAAGCACACTGACGGTGTAGCACGCTGACGGTGGAGTACGCTGACGGATGAGTACGCTGACGGTGGAGTACGCTGACGGTGGAGCACGCTGACAGAGCAGCACGCTGACGGAGCAGCACGCTGACGGTGGAGCACGCTGACGGTGCAACACGCTGACGGAGCAGCATGCTGACGGAACAGAACTCTGATGGAGCAGCACGCTGACGGTGCAGCACGCTGACAGTGCAGCACGCCGATGCTGCAGCACGCTGACGGAGCAGCACGCTGACGGAGCAGCACGCTGACGGTGGAGCACGCTGACGGTGCAACACGCTGACGGAGCAGCATGCTGACGGAACAGAACTCTGATGGAGCAGCACGCTGACGGTGCAGCACGCTGACAGTGCAGCACGCCGATGCTGCAGCACGCTGACGGAGCAGCACGCTGACGGAGCAGCACGCTGACGGAGCTGCACGCTGGTGGAGCAGCACCCTGACGGTGCAGCACGCTGACGGAGCTGCACACTGACGGAGCAGCACGCTGACAGAGCAGCATGCTGACTGAGCAGCACGCTGACGGTGGAGCACTCTGATGGTGGAGTACGCTGACGGAGCAGGACGCTGAAAGTGCAGCACACTGACGGAGCAGCACACTGACGGAGCAGCACCCTGACAGAGCAGCACGCTGACTGAGCAGCACACTGACGGTGGAGCACTCTGACGGTGGAGTACGCTGACGGAGCAGCACGCTGACGGTGGAGCACGCTGACGGTGGAGCACGCTGACGGTGGAGCACGCTGACGGTGCAGCACGCTGACGGTGGAGCACGCTGATGGTGCAGCACGCTGACGGTGCAGCACGCTGACGGTGGAGCATGCTGACGGAGCAGCACGCTGACGGAGCACCACGCTGATGCTGCAGCACGCTAACAGAGTAGCACGCTGACGGAGCAGCACGCTGACGGTGCAGCACGCTGACGGAACAGCACGCTGATGGAGCACCACGCTGACTGAGCAGCATGCTGACGATGCAGTACGGTGACGGAGCAGCACGCTGACGGTGGAGCATGCTGACGGTGGTGCACGCAGAGGGAGCAGCACGCTGTCGGTGCAGCACGCTGCAAGTGCAGCACGCTGACTGAGCAGCACGCCGACGGTGTAGCACGCTGACCGCGCTGCACACTGACGGAGCGGCAGGCTGACGGTGGAGCACGCTGACGGAGCAGCACGCTGAAATGCAGCACGCTGACGGAGCAGCACGCTGACAGAACAGCACGCTGACGGTGGAGCACGCTGACAGAACAGCACGTTGATGGAGCAGCGCACTGACGGCGCAGTACGCTGTCGGTGCAGCACGCTGATGGTGAATCATGGCGGCGGTGCAGCATGCCGACGGTAGAGCATGTTGAAGCTGAAGCACGCTGAAAGGGCAGCACGCTGACGGAGCAGCACGCTGACGGAGCAGCACGCTGACGGTGCAGCATGCTGACGGAGCAGCACGCTGACGGAGCAGCACGCTGACTGAGCAGCACGCTGACGGTGGAGCACGCTGACGGTGTAGCACGCTGACGGTGAAGCACGCTGACGGTGGAGCACGCTGACGGTGTAGCACGCTGACGGTGAAACACGCTGACGGTGGAGTACGCTGATGGTGGAGCATGTGACGGAGCAGCACGCTGACGGAGCAGCACCCTGACGGAGCAGCACCCTGACAGAGCAGCACCCTGACGGTGGAGCACGCTGACGGAGCTGCACACTGACGGAGCAGCACCCTGACAGAGCAGCACCCTGACGGTGGAGCACGCTGACGGAGCAGCACGCTGCAAGTGCAGCACGCTGACTGAGCAGCTCGCTGATGGTGCAGCACGCTGACGGTGTAGCACGCTGACGGAGCTGCACACTGATGGAGCAGCACCCTGACGGAGCAGCACGCTGATGGTGGAGCACTCTGACGGTGGAGTACGCTGACGGAGCAGCACGCTGATGGAGCAGCACGCTGACGGTGGAGCACGCTGACGGTGGAGCACGCTGACGGTGGAGCATGCTGACGGAGCAGCACGCTGACGGAGCACCACGCTGATGCTGCAGCACGCTAACAGAGTAGCACGCTGACGGAGCAGCACGCTGATGGTGCAGCACGCTGACGGAACAGCACGCTGATGGAGCAGCACGCTGACGGTGTATGACGCTGACGGAGCAGCACGCTGATGGTGAAGCACGCTGACGGTGTAGCACGCTGACGGTGGAGTACGCTGACGGATGAGTACACTGACGGTGGAGTATGCTGACGGTGGAGCACGCTGACAGAGCAGCACGCTGACGGAGCAGCACGCTGACGGTGGAGCACGCTGATGGTGCAACACGCTGACGGAGCAGCATGCTGACGGAGCAGAACTCTGATGGAGCAGCACGCTGACGGTGCAGCACGCTGACAGTGCAGCACGCCGATGCTGCAGGACGCTGACGGTGCAGCACGCTGATGGTGAATCAAGGCGGCTGTGCAGCATGCCAACGGTAGAGCACGCTGAAGCTGAAGCACGCTGAAAGTGCAGCACGCTGATGGAGCAGCACGCTGACGGAGCAGCACGCTGACGGAGCAGTACGCTGACGGAGCTGCACACTGACGGAGCAGCACCCTGACAGAGCAGCACGCTGACGGAGCAGCATGCTGACTGAGCAGCACGCTGACGGTGGAGCACGCTGACGGAGCAGCACGCTGACGGAGCAGCACGCTGACGGAGCAGCACGCTGACGGTGGAGCACTCTGACGGTGGAGTACGCTGACGGAGCAGCACGCTGATGGAGCAGCACGCTGACGGTGGAGCACGCTGACGGTGGAGCACGCTGACGGTGGAGCACGCTGACGGTGCAGCACGCTGACGGTGGAGCACACTGATGGTGCAGCACGCTGACGGTGCAGCACGCTGACGGTGGAGCATGCTGACGGAGCAGCACGCTGATGGTGAAGCACACTGACGGTGTAGCAAGCTGACGGTGGAGTACGCTGACGGATGAGTACGCTGACGGTGGAGTACGCTGACGGTGTAGCGCGCTGACGGTGGAGCACGCTGACGGTGCAGCACGCTGACGGAACAGCACGCTGACAGAGCTGCACGCTGACAGTGCAGCACACTGACGGAGCAGCACGCTGACAGTGCAGCACACTGACGGAGCAGCACGCTGGCAGTGCAGCACGGTGAGGGTGCAGCATGGTGACGGAGCAGCACGATGACGGTGCAGCACGATGACGGTGCAGCACGCTGACGGTACAGCACGCTGACGGAGCTGCATGCTGACAGTGCAGCACACTGACGGAGCAGCATGCTGACAGTGCAGCACACTGACGGAGCAGCACGCTGACAGTGCAGCACGGTGAGGGTGCAGCATGGTGACGGATCAGCACGATGACGGTGCAGCACGATGACGGTGCAGCAGGCTGACGGTGCAGCACTCTGACGGAGCAACACGCTGACGGAGCAGCACTCTGACGGAGCAGCACGCTGACAGAGCAGAATGGTGAGGGTGCAGCACGCTGATGGAGCAGAACACTGACGGTGGAGCACGCTGACGGAGCAGTACGCTGACGGAGCAGCACGCTGAAGGAGCAGAACGCTGATGGAGCAGCACGCTGACGGTGCAGCACGCTGACGGAGCAGCACGCTGACGGAGCAGCACGCTGACGGTGGAGCACGCTGACGGAGCAGCACGCTGACGGAGCAGCACGCTGACGGAGCAGTACGCTGACGGAGCAGCACGCTGACGGTGCAGCACGCTGACGGAGCAGCACGCTGACGGTGCAGCACGCTGACGGTGCAGCATGCAGATGGTGGAGCACGCTGACGGTGCAGCACGCTGACGGTGGAGAACGCTGACGGTGGAGCACGCTGACGGTGCAGCACGCTGACAGAAAAGTACGCTGACGGTGGAGCACGCTGACGGAGCAGCACGCTGACGGAGCAGTACGCTGACGGAGCAGGACGCTGACGGTGCAGCACGCTGACGGAGCAGCACGCTGACGGAGCAGCACGCTGACGGTGCAGCACGCAGATGGTGGAGCACGCTGACGGTGGAGCACGCTGATGGTGGAGCACGCTGACGGAGCAGCACGCTGACGGAGCAGCACGCTGACGGAGCAGCACGCTGACGGAGCTGCACGCTGACAGTGCAGCACACTGACGGAGCAGCACGCTGACAGTGCAGCACACTGACGGAGCAGCACGCTGACAGTGCAGCACGGTGAGGGTGCAGCATGGTGACGGAGCAGCACGATGACGGTGCAGCACGATGACGGTGCAGCACGCTGACGTTGAAGCACGCTGACGGAGAAGCACGCTAATGGAGCAGCACGCTGACGGTGTATCACGCTGACGGAGCAGCACGCTGACGGTGAAGCACGCTGACGGTGTAGCGCGCTGACGGAGCAGCACGCTGACGGAGCAGCACGCTGACGGTGGAGCACGCTGACGGTGCAACACGCTGACGGAGCAGCATGCTGACGGAGCAGAACTCTGATGGAGCAGCACGCTGACGGTGTAGCATATTGATGGAGCAGCACACTGACGGTGCAGCAAGCTGACAGTGCAGCACGCCGATGCTGCAGCACGATGACGGTGCAGCACGCTGATGGTGAATCAAGGCGGCAGTGCAGCATGCCAACGGTAGAGCACGCTGAAGCTGAAGCACGCTGAAAGTGCAGCACACTGATGGAGCAGCACGCTGACGGAGCAGCACGCTGACGCTGGAGCACTCTGACGGAGCAGCACGCTGACGGTGGAGCACGCTGGCGGAGCAGCACGCTGATGGAGCAGCACGCTGACGGTGGAGCATGCTGACGGAGCAGTACGCTGACGGTGGAGCACGCTGACGGAGCAGCACGCTGACGGAGCAGCACGCTGACGGTGCAGCACGCTGACGGTGGAGCACGCTGATGGTGGAGCACGCTGACGGAGCAGCACTCTGACGGTGGAGCACGCTGACGGTGCAGCACGGTGACGAAGCAGCACGCTGACGGACCAGTACGCTGACGGTGGAGCACGCTGACGGAGCAGCACGCTGACGGAGCAACACGCTGACGGTGCAGCACGCTGACAGTGCAGCACGCAGACGGCGGAGCACGCTGACGGTGGAGCACGCTGACAGTGCAGCACGCTGACGGAGCAGCACGCTGACGGTGGAGCACGCTGACGGTGGAGCACGCTGACGGTGCAACACGCTGACGGAGCAGCATGCTGACGGAGCAGTACTCTGATGGAGCAGCACGCTGACGGTGCAGCACGCTGACAGTGCAGCACGCCGATGCTGCAGCACGCTGACGGTGCAGCACGCTGAAGGTGAATCAAGGCGGCTGTGCAGCATGCCAACGGTAGAGCACGCTGAAGCTGAAGCACGCTGAAAGTGCAGCACGCTGATGGAGCAGCACGATGACAGTGGGGAACGCTGACGGAGCAGCACGCTGACGGAGCAGCACGCTGACGGTGGAGCACGCTGACGGAGCAGCACGCTGACGGTGGAGCACGCTGACGTACCAGCACGCTGACAGTGCAGCACGCTGACGGAGCAGCACGCTGACGGTGGAGCACGCTGACGGAGCAGTACGCTGACGGTGGAGCACGCTGACGGAGCAGCACGATGACGGACCAGCACGCTGACGGTGCAGCACGCTGACGGTGCAGCACGCTGACGGTGCAGCACGCTGACGGAGCAGCACGCTGATGGAGCTGCATGCTGACAGTGCAGCAAACTGACGGAGCAGCACGCTGACATTGCAGCACACTGACGGAGCAGCACGCTGACAGTGCAGCACGGTGAGGGTGCAGCATGGTGACGGAGCAGCTCGATGATGGTGCAGCACGCTGACGGTGTAGCACGCTGATGGAGCTGCACACTGACGGAGCAGCACCCTGACGGAGCAGCACGCTGAAAGTGCAGCACACTGACGAAGCAGCACGCTGACGGAGCAGCACGCTGACGGAGCAGCACGCTGACGGAACAGCACGCTGACAGAGCAGCATGCTGATGGAGCAGCACGCTGACGGAGCTGCACACTAACGGAGCAGCACCCTGATGGTGCAGCACGCTGACGGAGCTGCACACTGACGGAGCAGCACCCTGACGGAGCAGCACGCTGACGGAGCAGCACGCTGACGGAGCTGCACGCTGACGGAGCAGCACCCTGACGGAGCAGCACGCTGACGGAGCGGCACGCTGATGGAGCAGCACGCTGACTGAGCAGCACGCTGACGGTGGAACACGCTGACGGAGCAGCACGCTGACGGTGGAGGATGCTGACGGAGCAGCACCCTGGCGGAGCAGCACGCTGACTGAGCAGCACGCTGACGGTGGAGCACGCTGACGGTGGAGCACACTGACGGTGGAGCACGCTGACGGTGCAGCACGCTGACGGTGGAGCATGCTGACGGAGCAGCACGCTGACGGAGCACCACGCTGATGCTGCAGCACGCTAACAGTGTAGCACGCTGACGGAGCAGCACGCTAACGGTGCAGCACGCTGACGGAACAGCACGCTGATGGAGCAGCACGCTGACGGAGCAGCACGCTGATGGTGAAGCACGCTGACGGTGTAGCACGCTTACGGTGGAGTACGCTGACGGATGAGTAGGCTGATGGTGGAGTACGCTGACGGTGGAGTACGCTGACAGAGTAGCACGCTGACGGAGCAGAACTCTGATGGAGCAGCACGCTGACGGTGTAGCATATTGATGGAGCAGCACACTGACGGTGCAGCACGCTGACAGTGCAGCACGCCAATGCTGCAGGACGCTGACGGTGCAGCACGCTGATGGTGAATCAAGGCGGCTGTGCAGCATGCCAACGGTAGAGCATGCTGAAGCTGAAGCACGCTGAAAGTGCAGCACGCTGACGGAGCAGCACGCTGACGGAGCAACACGCTTACGGAGCAGCACGCTGACGGTGGAGCACGATGACGGAGCAGCACGCTGACGGTGGAGCACGCTGACGGAGCAGCACACTGACGGTGCAGCACGCTGACGGAGCAGCGCGCCGACGGTGGAGCACGCTGACGGAGCAGCACGCTGACGGAGCAGCACGCTGACGGTGGAGCACGCTGACGGTGCAACACGCTGACGGAGCAGCACGCTGACGGTGGAGCACGCTGACGGTGCAACACGCTGACGGAGCAGCATGCTGACGGAGCAGAACTCTGATGGAGCAGCACGCTGACGGTGTAGCATATTGATGGAGCAGCACACTGACGGTGCAGCAAGCTGACAGTGCAGCACGCCGATGCTGCAGCACGATGACGGTGCAGCACGCTGATGGTGAATCAAGGCGGCAGTGCAGCATGCCAACGGTAGAGCACGCTGAAGCTGAAGCACGCTGAAAGTGCAGCACACTGATCGAGCAGCACGCTGACGGAGCAGCACGCTGACGCTGGAGCACGCTGACGGTGGAGCACGCTGATGGAGCAGCACGCTGACGGAGCAGCACGCTGACGGTGCAGCACGCTGACGGTGGAGCACGCTGACGGTGGAGCACGCTGACGGAGCAGCACTCTGACGGTGGAGCACGCTGACGGTGCAGCACGGTGACGAAGCAGCATGCTGACGGACCAGTACGCTGACGGTGGAGCACGCTGACGGAGCAGCACGCTGACGGAGCAACACGCTGACGGTGCAGCATGCTGACGGAGCAGTACGCTGACGGTGGAGCACGCTGACGGAGCAGCACGCTGACGGAGCAGCACGCTGATGGTGAAGCACGCTGACGGTGTAGCACGCTTACGGTGGAGTACGCTGACGGATGAGTAGGCTGATGGTGGAGTACGCTGACGGTGGAGTACGCTGACAGAGTAGCACGCTGACGGAGCAGAACTCTGATGGAGCAGCACGCTGACGGTGTAGCATATTGATGGAGCAGCACACTGACGGTGCAGCACGCTGACAGTGCAGCACGCCAATGCTGCAGGACGCTGACGGTGCAGCACGCTGATGGTGAATCAAGGCGGCTGTGCAGCATGCCAACGGTAGAGCATGCTGAAGCTGAAGCACGCTGAAAGTGCAGCACGCTGACGGAGCAGCACGCTGACGGAGCAACACGCTTACGGAGCAGCACGCTGACGGTGGAGCACGATGACGGAGCAGCACGCTGACGGTGGAGCACGCTGACGGAGCAGCACACTGACGGTGCAGCACGCTGACGGAGCAGCGCGCCGACGGTGGAGCACGCTGACGGAGCAGCACGCTGACGGTGCAGTACGCTGACGGAGCAGCACGCCGACGGTGGAGCACGCTGACGGAGCAGTACGCTGACGGTGCAGCACGCTGACGGAGCAGCACGCTGACGGTGGAGCACGCTGACGGAGCAGTACGCTGACGGTGGAGCACGCTGACGGAGCAGCACGCTGACAGTGCAGCACGCTGACGGTGGAGCACGCTGACGGTGGAGCACGCTGACGGTGCAGCACGCTGACGGAACAGCACGCTGACAGAGCTGCACGCTGACAGTGCAGCACACTGACGGAGCAGCACGCTGACAGTGCAGCACACTGACGGAGCAGCACGCTGGCAGTGCAGCACGGTGAGGGTGCAGCATGGTGACGGAGCAGCACGATGACGGTGCAGCACGATGACGGTGCAGCACGCTGACGGTACAGCACGCTGACGGAGCTGCATGCTGACAGTGCAGCACACTGACGGAGCAGCATGCTGACAGTGCAGCACACTGACGGAGCAGCACGCTGACAGTGCAGCACGGTGAGGGTGCAGCATGGTGACGGATCAGCACGATGACGGTGCAGCACGATGACGGTGCAGCAGGCTGACGGTGCAGCACTCTGACGGAGCAACACGCTGACGGAGCAGCACTCTGACGGAGCAGCACGCTGACAGAGCAGAATGGTGAGGGTGCAGCACGCTGATGGAGCAGAACACTGACGGTGGAGCACGCTGACGGAGCAGTACGCTGACGGAGCAGCACGCTGAAGGAGCAGAACGCTGATGGAGCAGCACGCTGACGGTGCAGCACGCTGACGGAGCAGCACGCTGACGGAGCAGCACGCTGACGGTGGAGCACGCTGACGGAGCAGCACGCTGACGGAGCAGCACGCTGACGGAGCAGTACGCTGACGGAGCAGCACGCTGACGGTGCAGCACGCTGACGGAGCAGCACGCTGACGGTGCAGCACGCTGACGGTGCAGCATGCAGATGGTGGAGCACGCTGACGGTGCAGCACGCTGACGGTGGAGAACGCTGACGGTGGAGCACGCTGACGGTGCAGCACGCTGACAGAAAAGTACGCTGACGGTGGAGCACGCTGACGGAGCAGCACGCTGACGGAGCTGCACGCTGACAGTGCAGCACACTGACGGAGCAGCACGCTGACAGTGCAGCACACTGACGGAGCAGCACGCTGACAGTGCAGCACGGTGAGGGTGCAGCATGGTGACGGAGCAGCACGATGACGGTGCAGCACGATGACGGTGCAGCACGCTGACGTTGAAGCACGCTGACGGAGAAGCACGCTAATGGAGCAGCACGCTGACGGTGTATCACGCTGACGGAGCAGCACGCTGACGGTGAAGCACGCTGACGGTGTAGCGCGCTGACGGAGCAGCACGCTGACGGAGCAGCACGCTGACGGTGGAGCACGCTGACGGTGCAACACGCTGACGGAGCAGCATGCTGACGGAGCAGAACTCTGATGGAGCAGCACGCTGACGGTGTAGCATATTGATGGAGCAGCACACTGACGGTGCAGCAAGCTGACAGTGCAGCACGCCGATGCTGCAGCACGATGACGGTGCAGCACGCTGATGGTGAATCAAGGCGGCAGTGCAGCATGCCAACGGTAGAGCACGCTGAAGCTGAAGCACGCTGAAAGTGCAGCACACTGATGGAGCAGCACGCTGACGGAGCAGCACGCTGACGCTGGAGCACTCTGACGGAGCAGCACGCTGACGGTGGAGCACGCTGGCGGAGCAGCACGCTGATGGAGCAGCACGCTGACGGTGGAGCATGCTGACGGAGCAGTACGCTGACGGTGGAGCACGCTGACGGAGCAGCACGCTGACGGAGCAGCACGCTGACGGTGCAGCACGCTGACGGTGGAGCACGCTGATGGTGGAGCACGCTGACGGAGCAGCACTCTGACGGTGGAGCACGCTGACGGTGCAGCACGGTGACGAAGCAGCATGCTGACGGACCAGTACGCTGACGGTGGAGCACGCTGACGGAGCAGCACGCTGACGGAGCAACACGCTGACGGTGCAGCACGCTGACAGTGCAGCACGCAGACGGCGGAGCACGCTGACGGTGGAGCACGCTGACAGTGCAGCACGCTGACGGAGCAGCACGCTGACGGTGGAGCACGCTGACGGTGGAGCACGCTGACGGTGCAACACGCTGACGGAGCAGCATGCTGACGGAGCAGTACTCTGATGGAGCAGCACGCTGACGGTTTAGCATATTGATGGAGCAGCACACTGATGGTGCAGCACGCTGACAGTGCAGCACGCCGATGCTGCAGCACGCTGACGGTGCAGCACGCTGAAGGTGAATCAAGGCGGCTGTGCAGCATGCCAACGGTAGAGCACGCTGAAGCTGAAGCACGCTGAAAGTGCAGCACGCTGATGGAGCAGCACGATGACAGTGGGGAACGCTGACGGAGCAGCACGCTGACGGAGCAGCACGCTGACGGTGGAGCACGCTGACGGAGCAGCACGCTGACGGTGGAGCACGCTGACGTACCAGCACGCTGACAGTGCAGCACGCTGACGGAGCAGCACGCTGACGGTGGAGCACGCTGACGGAGCAGTACGCTGACGGTGGAGCACGCTGACGGAGCAGCACGATGACGGACCAGCACGCTGACGGTGCAGCACGCTGACGGTGCAGCACGCTGACGGTGCAGCACGCTGACGGAGCAGCACGCTGATGGAGCTGCATGCTGACAGTGCAGCAAACTGACGGAGCAGCACGCTGACATTGCAGCACACTGACGGAGCAGCACGCTGACAGTGCAGCACGGTGAGGGTGCAGCATGGTGACGGAGCAGCTCGATGATGGTGCAGCACGCTGACGGTGTAGCACGCTGATGGAGCTGCACACTGACGGAGCAGCACCCTGACGGAGCAGCACGCTGAAAGTGCAGCACACTGACGAAGCAGCACGCTGACGGAGCAGCACGCTGACGGAGCAGCACGCTGACGGAACAGCACGCTGACAGAGCAGCATGCTGATGGAGCAGCACGCTGACGGAGCTGCACACTAACGGAGCAGCACCCTGATGGTGCAGCACGCTGACGGAGCTGCACACTGACGGAGCAGCACCCTGACGGAGCAGCACGCTGACGGAGCAGCACGCTGACGGAGCTGCACGCTGACGGAGCAGCACCCTGACGGAGCAGAACGCTGACGGAGCGGCACGCTGATGGAGCAGCACGCTGACTGAGCAGCACGCTGACGGTGGAACACGCTGACGGAGCAGCACGCTGACGGTGGAGGATGCTGACGGAGCAGCACCCTGGCGGAGCAGCACGCTGACTGAGCAGCACGCTGACGGTGGAGCACGCTGACGGTGGAGCACTCTGACGGTGGAGCACGCTGACGGTGCAGCACACTGACGGTGGAGCATGCTGACGGAGCAGCACGCTGACGGAGCACCACGCTGATGCTGCAGCACGCTAACAGTGTAGCACGCTGACGGAGCAGCACGCTAACGGTGCAGCACGCTGACGGAACAGCACGCTGATGGAGCAGCACGCTGACGGAGCAGCACGCTGATGGTGAAGCACGCTGACGGTGTAGCACGCTTACGGTGGAGTACGCTGACGGATGAGTAGGCTGATGGTGGAGTACGCTGACGGTGGAGTACGCTGACAGAGTAGCACGCTGACGGAGCAGAACTCTGATGGAGCAGCACGCTGACGGTGTAGCATATTGATGGAGCAGCACACTGACGGTGCAGCACGCTGACAGTGCAGCACGCCAATGCTGCAGGACGCTGACGGTGCAGCACGCTGATGGTGAATCAAGGCGGCTGTGCAGCATGCCAACGGTAGAGCATGCTGAAGCTGAAGCACGCTGAAAGTGCAGCACGCTGACGGAGCAGCACGCTGACGGAGCAACACGCTTACGGAGCAGCACGCTGACGGTGGAGCACGATGACGGAGCAGCACGCTGACGGTGGAGCACGCTGACGGAGCAGCACACTGACGGTGCAGCACGCTGACGGAGCAGCGCGCCGACGGTGGAGCACGCTGACGGAGCAGCACGCTGACGGTGCAGCACGCTGACGGAGCAGCACGCCGACGGCGGAGCACGCTGACGGAGCAGTACGCTGACGGTGCAGCACGCTGACGGAGCAGCACGCTGACGGTGGAGCACGCTGACGGAGCAGTACGCTGACGGTGGAGCACGCTGACGGCGCAGCACGCTGACAGTGCAGCACGCTGACGGTGGAGTACGCTGACGGTGGAGCACGCTGACGGTGCAGCACGCTGACGGAACAGCACGCTGACAGAGCTGCACGCTGACAGTGCAGCACACTGACGGAGCAGCACGCTGACAGTGCAGCACACTGACGGAGCAGCACGCTGGCAGTGCAGCACGGTGAGGGTGCAGCATGGTGACGGAGCAGCACGATGACGGTGCAGCACGATGACGGTGCAGCACGCTGACGGTACAGCACGCTGACGGAGCTGCATGCTGACAGTGCAGCACACTGACGGAGCAGCATGCTGACAGTGCAGCACACTGACGGAGCAGCACGCTGACAGTGCAGCACGGTGAGGGTGCAGCATGGTGACGGATCAGCACCATGACGGTGCAGCACGATGACGGTGCAGCAGGCTGACGGTGCAGCACTCTGACGGAGCAACACGCTGACGGAGCAGCACTCTGACGGAGCAGCACGCTGACAGAGCAGCATGGTGAGGGTGCAGCACGCTGACGGAGCAGCACGCTGACGGTGCAGCATGCTGACGGAGCAGCACACTGACGGTGCAGCACGCAAACGGTGCAGCACGCTGACGGAGCAGCACCCTGACGGTGGAGCATGCTGACGGAGCAGCACCCTGACGGTGGAGCACGCTGATGGAGCAGCACCCTGATGGTGCAGCACGGAGATGCTGCAGCACGCTGACGGTGGAGCACGCTGACGGTGAAGCACGCTGACGGAGCAGCACACTGATGGAGCAGCACGCTGACGGTGGAGCACGCTGAAAGAGCAGCACGCTGACGGTGAAGCACGCTGACGGTGCAGCACGCTGACGGAGCAGGACGCTGACAGAGCAGCACGCTGACGGTGAAGCACGCTGACGCTGGAGCATGCTGACGGTGGAGCACGCTGACGGAGCAGCACACTGCAAGTGCAGCACGCTGACTGAGCAGCACGCTGACGGTGTAGCACGCTGACGGAGATGCACACTGACGGAGCGGCAGGCTGACGGTGGAGCACGCTGACGGCGCAGCACGCTGAAATGCAGCACGCTGACGGAGCAGCACGCTGACAGAACAGCACGCTGACGGTGGAGCACGCTGACAGAACAGCACGTTGATGGAGCAGCGCACTGATGGCGCAGTACGCTGTCCGTGCAGCACGCTGATGGTGAATCATGGCAGCGGTGCAGCATGCCGACGGTAGAGCACGTTGAAGCTGAAGCATGCTGAAAGGGCAGCACGCTGACGGAGCAGCACGCTGACGGAGCAGCACGCTGACTGAGCAGCACGCTGATGGTGGAGCACACTGACGGTGTAGCACGCTGACGGTGAAGCACGCTGACGGTAGAGTACGCTGACGGTGGAGTACGCTGATGGTGGAGCATGCTGACGGAGCAGCACGCTAACGGAGCAGCACCCTGACGGAGCAGCACCCTGAGGGAGCAGCACCCTGACGGTGCAGCACGCTGACGGAGCTGCACACTGACGGAGCAGCACCCTGACGGAGCAGCACCCTGACGGTGGAGCACGCTGACGGAGCAGCACGCTGCAAGTGCAGCACGCTGACTGAGCAGCACGCTGACGGTGCAGCACGCTGACGGTGTAGCACGCTGACGGAGCTGCACACTGACGGAGCAGCACCCTGACGGAGCAGCACGCTGAAAGTGCAGCACACTGACGGAGCAGCACGCTGACGGAGCAGCACGCTGACTGAGCAGCACGCTGACGGTGGAGCACGCTGACGGAGCAGCACGCTGACGGAGAAGCACGCTGACGGAGCTGCACACTGACGGAGCAGCACCCTGACGGTGCAGCACGGTGACGGAGCGGCACACTGACGGAGCAGCACCCTGACGGAGCAGCACGCTGACGGAGCAGCACGCTGACGGAGCTGCACACTGACGGTGGAGTACGCTGACGGAGCAGCACGCTGACGGTGGATCATGCTGACAGTGGAGCACGCTGACGGAGCAGCACACTGCAAGTGCAGCACGCTGATGGAGCAGCACGCTGACGGTGGAGCATGCTGACGGTGGAGCACGCTGACGGTGGAGCACGCTGACGGTGCAGCACGCTGACGGTGGAGCACACTGATGGTGCAGCACGCTGACGGTGCAGCACGCTGATGGTGGAGCATGCTGACGGAGCAGCACGCTGACGGAGCACCACGCTGACGGAGCAGCACGCTGATGCTGCAGCACGCTAACAGAGTAGCACGCTGACGGAGCAGCACGCTGACGGAGCAGCACTCTGACGGAGCAGCACGCTGACAGAGCAGCACGGTGAGGGTGCAGCACGCTGACGCTGCAGCACACTGACGGTGCAGCACGCTGACGGAGCAGCACACTGACGGTGCAGCACGCTGATGGTGCAGCACGCTGACGGAGCAGCACCCTGACGGTGGAGCACGCTGACGGAGCAGCACCCTGACGGTGGAGCACGCTGATAGAGCAGCACCCTGACGGTGCAGCACGGAGATGCTGCAGCACGCTGACGGTGGAGCACGCTGACGGTGGAGCACGCTGACGGAGCAGCATACTGACGGAGCAGCACGCTGACGGTGGAGCACGCTGACGGAGCAGCACGCTGACGGTGAAGCACGCTGACGGTGCAGCACGCTGACGGAGCAGGACGCTGACGGAGCTGCACGCTGACGGTGAAGCACGCTGACGGTGGAGCATGCTGACGGTGGAGCACGCTGAAGGAGCAGCACGCTGACTGAGCAGCACGCTGACGATGCTGTACGCTGACGGAGCAGCACGCTGACGCTGGAGCATGCTGACGGTGGAGCACACTGACGGAGCAGCACGCTGACGGTGCAGCACGCTGACGGTGGATCATGCTGACGGTGAAGCACGCTGACGGAGCTGCACACTGACGGAGCGGCAGGCTGACGGTGGAGCACGCTGTCGGTGCAGCACGCTGATGGTGAATCATGGCGGCGGTGCAGCATGCCGACGGTAGAGCACGTTGAAGCTGAAGCATGGTGAAAGGGCAGCACGCTGACGGAGCAGCACGCTGACGGAGCAGCACGCTGACTGAGCAGCACGCTGACGGTGGAGCACGCTGACGGTGTAGCACGCTGACGGTGAAGCACGCTGACGGTAGAGTACGCTGACGGTGGAGTACGCTGATGGTGGAGCATGCTGACGGAGCAGCACGCTAACGGAGCAGCACCCTGACGGAGCAGCACCCTGAGGGAGCAGCACCCTGACGCTGCAGCACGCTGACTGAGCTGCACACTGACGGAGCAGCACCCTGACGGAGCAGCACCCTGACGGTGGAGCACGCTGACGGAGCAGCACGCTGCAAGTGCAGCACGCTGACTGAGCAGCACGCTGACGGTGCAGCACGCTGACGGTGTAGCACGCTGACGGAGCTGCACACTGACGGAGCAGCACCCTGACGATGCAGCACGCTGAAAGTGCAGCACACTGACGGAGCAGCACGCTGACGGAGCAGCACGCTGACGGAGCAGCACGCTGACTGAGCAGCACGCTGACTGAGCAGCACGCTGACGGTGGAGCACGCTGACGGAGCAGCACGCTGACGGAGCAGCACGCTGACGGAGCTGCACACTGACGGTGCAGCACGCTGACGGAGCAGCACGCTGACTGAGCAGCACGCTGACGGTGGAGCACGCTGACGGAGCAGCACGCTGACGGAGAAGCACGCTGACGGAGCTGCACACTGACGGAGCAGAACCCTGACGGTGCAGCATGCTGACGGAGCTGCACACTGACGGAGCAGCACCCTGACGGAGCAGCACGCTGACGGAGCAGCACGCTGACGGTGTAGCACGCTGACGGAGCTGCACACTGACGGAGCAGCACCCTGACGATGCAGCACGCTGAAAGTGCAGCACACTGACGGAGCAGCACGCTGACGGAGCAGCACGCTGACGGAGCAGCACGCTGACTGAGCAGCACGCTGACGGTGGAGCACGCTGACGGAGCAGCACGCTGACGGAGAAGCACGCTGACGGAGCTGCACACTGACGGAGCAGCACGCTGACGGAGCAGAACCCTGACGGTGCAGCACGCTGACGGAGCTGCACACTGACGGAGCAGCACCCTGACGGAGCAGCACACTGACGGAGCTGCACACTGACGGAGCAGAACCCTGACGGTGCAGCACGCTGACGGAGCTGCACACTGACGGAGCAGCACCCTGACGGAGCAGCACGCTGACGGAGCAGCACGCTGACGGAGCTGCACACTGACGGAGCAGGACCCTGACAGAGCAGCACGCTGACGGAGCAGCATGCTGACTGAGCAGCACGCTGACGGTGGAGCACGCTGACGGAGCAGCACGCTGACGGAGCAGCACGCTGACGGTGGAGCACTCTGATGGTGGAGTACGCTGACGGAGCAGCACGCTGATGGAGCAGCACGCTGACGGTGGAGCACGCTGACGGTGGAGCACGCTGACGGTGGAGCACGCTGACGGTGCAGCACGCTGACGGTGGAGCACACTGATGGTGCAGCACGCTGACGGTGGAGCACGCTGACGGTGGAGCACGCTGACGGTGCAGCACGCTGACGGTGGAGCACACTGATGGTGCAGCACGCTGACGGTGCAGCACGCTGACGGTGGAGCATGCTGACGGAGCAGCACGCTGATGGTGAAGCACACTGACGGTGTAGCAAGCTGACGGTGGAGTACGCTGACGGATGAGTACGCTGACGGTGGAGTACGCTGACGGTGGAGCACGCTGACAGAGCAGCATGCTGACGGAGCAGCACGCTGACGGTGGAGCACGCTGACGGTGCAACACGCTGACGGAGCAGCATGCTGACGGAGCAGAACACTGATGGAGCAGCACGCTGACGGTGCAGCACACTGACAGTGCAGCACGCCAATGCTGCAGGACGCTGACGGTGCAGCACGCTGATGGTGAATCAAGGCGGCTGCGCAGCATGCCAACGGTAGAGCACGCTGAAGCTGAAGCACGCTGAAAGTGCAGCACGCTGACAGAGCAGCACGCTGACGGAGCAGCACGCTGACGGTGGAGCACGCTGACGGAGCAGCACGCTGACGGTGGAGCACGCTGACGGAGAAGCACGCTGATGGAGCAGCAAGCTGACGGTGGAGCACGCTGACGGTGGAGCACGCTGACGGAGCATCACGCTGACGGTGCAGCACGCTGACTGTGGAGCATGCTGACGGTGGAGCATCCTGACGGAGCAGCACGCTGCAAGTGCAGCACGCTGACGGTGTAGCACGCTGACCGCGCTGCACACTGACGGAGCGGCAGGCTGACGGTGGAGCACGCTGACGGAGCAGCACGCTGACGGTGTAGCACGCTGACCGCGCTGCACACTGACGGAGCGGCAGGCTGATGGTGGAGCACGCTGACGGAGCAGCACGCTGACAGAACAGCACGCTGACAGTGGAGCACGCTGACAGAACAACACGTTGATGGAGCAGCGCACTGACGGCGCAGTACGCTGTCGGTGCAGCACGCTGCTGGTGAATCATGGCAGCGGTGCAGCATGCCGACGGTAGAGCACGTTGAAGCTGAAGCACGCTGAAAGGGCAGCACGCTGACGGAGCAGCACGCTGACGGTGCAGCACGCTGACGGAGCTGCACGCTGACGTAGCAGCACGCTGACTGAGCAGCCCGCTGACGGTGGAGCATGCTGACGGTGTAACACGCTGACGGTGAAGCACGCTGACGGTGGAGCACGCTGACGGTGTAGCACGCTGACGGTGAAGCACGCTGACGGTGGAGTATGCTGATGGTGGAGCATGCTGACGGTGCAGCACGCTAACGGAGCAGCACCCTGACGGAGCAGCACCCTGACGGAGCAGCACCCTGATGGTGGAGCACGCTGACGGAGCTGCACACTGACGGAGCAGCACCCTGATGGAGCAGCACGCTGACGGTGGAGCACGCTGACGGAGCAGCACGCTGAAGGAGCAGCACGCTGACGGAGCAGCACGCTGACGGAGCAGCACCCTGACAGTGCAGCACGCTGACGGAGCTGCACACTGACAGAGCAGCACCCTGACGGAGCAGCACGCTGACGGAGCAGCATGCTGACTGAGCAGCACGCTGACGGTGGAGCACTCTGACGGTGGAGTACGCTGACGGAGCAGCACGCTGACGGAGCAGCACGCTGACGGTGGAGCACGCTGACGGAGCAGCACACTGACGGAGCAGTACGCTGACGGTGGAGCACGCTGACGGGGCAGCACGCTGACGGTGAAGCACGCTGACGGAGCAGCACGCTGACGGTGAAGTTCGCTGACGGTGAAGCACGCTGATGGAGCAGCACGCTGACGGTGTATGATGCTGACGGAGCAGCACGCTGATGGTGAAGCACGCTGACGGTGTAGCACGCTGACGGAGCAGCACGCTGACGGTGTCGCATGCCGACGGTTGAGTACGCTGACGGTGCAGCACGCTGACGGAGCAGCACCCTGACGGAGCAGCTCGTTGATGGAGCAGCGCACTGACGGGGTAGCACGCTGACGGAGCAGCACACTGACGGAGCAGCACGCTGACGGAGCAGCACGCTGACGGAGCAGCACGCTGACGGAGCTGCACGCTGACAGTGTAGCACACTGACGGAGCAGCACGCTGACAGTGCAGCACACTGACGGAGCAGCACGCTGACAGTGCAGCACGGTGAGGGTGCAGCATGGTGACGGAGCAGCACGATGACGGTGCAGCACGCTGACGGTGGAGTACGCTGACAGTGGAGTACGCTGACGGTGGAGCACGCTGACAGAGCAGCACGCTGACGGAGCAGCACGCTGACGGTGGAGCACGCTGACGGTGCAACACGCTGACGGAGCAGCATGCTGACGGAGCAGAACTCTGATGGAGCAGCACGCTGACGGTGAAGCATATTGATGGAGCAGCACACTGACGGTGCAGCACGCTGACAGTGCAGCACGCCGATGCTGCAGCACGCTGACGGTGCAGCACGCTGATGGTGAATCAAGGCGGCTGTGCAGCATGCCAACTGTAGAGCACGCTGAAGCTGAAGCATGCTGAAAGTGCAGCACACTGATGGAGCAGCACGCTGACGGAGCAGCACGCTGACGGAGCAGTACGCTGACGGAGCAGCACGCTGAAGGAGCAGAACGCTGATGGAGCAGCACGCTGACGGTGCAGCACGCTGACGGTGGAGAACGCTGACGGCGGAGCACGCTGACGGTGCAGCACGCTGACGGAAAAGTACGCTGACGGTGGAGCACGCTGACGGTGCAGCACGCTGACGGAGCAGCACGCTGACGGAGCAGAACGCTGACGGAGCAGCACGCTGACGGAGCTGCACGCTGACAGTGCAGCACACTGACGGAGCAGCACGCTGACAGTGCAGCACACTGACGGAGCAGCACGCTGACAGTGCAGCACGGTGAGGGTGCAGCATGGTGACGGAGCAGCACTATGACGGTGCAGCACGATGACGGTGCAGCACGCTGTCGTTGAAGCACGCTGATGGTGAAGCACGCTGATGGAGCAGCACGCTGACGGTGTATCACGCTGACGGAGCAGCACGCTGACGGTGAAGCACGCTGACGGTGTAGCGCGCTGACGGAGCAGCACGCTGACGGAGCAGCACGCTGACGGTGGAGCACGCTGACGGTGCAACACGCTGACGGAGCAGCATGCTGACGGAGCAGAACTCTGATGGAGCAGCACGCTGACGGTGTAGCATATTGATGGAGCAGCACACTGACGGTGCAGCAAGCTGACAGTGCAGCACGCCGATGCTGCAGCACTCTGACGGTGCAGTACGCTGATGGTGAATCAAGGCGGCTGTGCAGCATGCCAACGGTAGAGCACGCTGAAGCTGAAGCACGCTGAAAGTGCAGCACACTGATGGAGCAGCACGCTGACGGAGCAGCACGCTGACGCTGGAGCACGCTGACGGAGCAGCACGCTGACGGTGGAGCACGCTGACGGAGCAGCACGCTGATGGAGCAGCACGCTGACGGTGGAGCACGCTGACGGAGCAGTACGCTGACGGTGGAGCACGCTGACGGTGGAGCACGCTGACGGAGCAGCACACTGATGGTGCAGCACGCTGACGGTGGAGCACGCTGACGGTGGAGCACGCTGACGGAGCAGCACTCTGACGGTGGAGCACGCTGACGGTGCAGCATGCTGACGGAGCAGCACGCTGACGGAGCAGTACGCTGACGGTGGAGCACGCTGACGGTGCAACACGCTGACGGAACAGCACGCTGACGTTGCAGCACGCTGACGGTGGAGCATGCTGACGGTGGAGCACGCTGACGGAGCAGCACGCTGAAAGTGCAGCACGCTGACTGAGCAGCACGCTGACGGTGTAGCACGCTGACGGAGCTGCACACTGACGGAGCAGCACGCTGAAATGCAGCACGCTGACCGAGCAGCACGCTGAAAGTGCAGCACACTGACGGAGCAGCAGGCTGACAGTGGAGCACGCTGACGGAGCAGCACGCTGACGGTGTATGACGCTGACGGAGCAGCACGCTGATGGTGAAGCACGCTGACGGTGTAGCACGCTGACGGTGGAGTACGCTGACTGTGGAGTATGCTGACGGTGGAGCACGCTGACAGAGCAGCACGCTGACGGAGCAGCACGCTGACGGTGGAGCACGCTGACGGTGCAACACGCTGACGGAGCAGCATGCTGACGGAGCAGAACTCTGATGGAGCAGCACGCTGACGGTTTAGCATATTGATGGAGCAGCACACTGACGGTGCAGCACGCTGACAGTGCAGCACGCCGATGCTGCAGCACGCTGACGGTGCAGCACGCTGAAGGTGAATCAAGGCGGCTGTGCAGCATGCCAACGGTAGAGCACGCTGAAGCTGAAGCACGCTGAAAGTGCAGCACGCTGATGGAGCAGCACGATGACAGTGGGGAACGCTGACGGAGCAGCACGCTGACGGAGCAGCACGCTGACGGTGGAGCACGCTGACGGAGCAGCACGCTGACGGTGGAGCACGCTGACGTACCAGCACGCTGACAGTGCAGCACGCTGACGGAGCAGCACGCTGACGGTGGAGCACGCTGACGGAGCAGTACGCTGACGGTGGAGCACGCTGACGGAGCAGCACGATGACGGACCAGCACGCTGACGGTGCAGCACGCTGACGGTGCAGCACGCTGACGGTGCAGCACGCTGACGGAGCAGCACGCTGATGGAGCTGCATGCTGACAGTGCAGCAAACTGACGGAGCAGCACGCTGACATTGCAGCACACTGACGGAGCAGCACGCTGACAGTGCAGCACGGTGAGGGTGCAGCATGGTGACGGAGCAGCTCGATGATGGTGCAGCACGCTGACGGTGTAGCACGCTGATGGAGCTGCACACTGACGGAGCAGCACCCTGACGGAGCAGCACGCTGAAAGTGCAGCACACTGACGAAGCAGCACGCTGACGGAGCAGCACGCTGACGGAGCAGCACGCTGACGGAACAGCACGCTGACAGAGCAGCATGCTGATGGAGCAGCACGCTGACGGAGCTGCACACTAACGGAGCAGCACCCTGATGGTGCAGCACGCTGACGGAGCTGCACACTGACGGAGCAGCACCCTGACGGAGCAGCACGCTGACGGAGCAGCACGCTGACGGAGCTGCACGCTGACGGAGCAGCACCCTGACGGAGCAGCACGCTGACGGAGCGGCACGCTGATGGAGCAGCACGCTGACTGAGCAGCACGCTGACGGTGGAACACGCTGACGGAGCAGCACGCTGACGGTGGAGGATGCTGACGGAGCAGCACCCTGGCGGAGCAGCACGCTGACTGAGCAGCACGCTGACGGTGGAGCACGCTGACGGTGGAGCACACTGACGGTGGAGCACGCTGACGGTGCAGCACGCTGACGGTGGAGCATGCTGACGGAGCAGCACGCTGACGGAGCACCACGCTGATGCTGCAGCACGCTAACAGTGTAGCACGCTGACGGAGCAGCACGCTGACGGTGCAGCACGCTGACGGAACAGCACGCTGATGGAGCAGCACGCTGACGGAGCAGCACGCTGACGGAGCAGCACGCTGATGGTGAAGCACGCTGACGGTGTAGCACGCTTACGGTGGAGTACGCTGACGGATGAGTAGGCTGATGGTGGAGTACGCTGACGGTGGAGTACGCTGACAGAGTAGCACGCTGACGGAGCAGAACTCTGATGGAGCAGCACGCTGACGGTGTAGCATATTGATGGAGCAGCACACTGACGGTGCAGCACGCTGACAGTGCAGCACGCCAATGCTGCAGGACGCTGACGGTGCAGCACGCTGATGGTGAATCAAGGCGGCTGTGCAGCATGCCAACGGTAGAGCATGCTGAAGCTGAAGCACGCTGAAAGTGCAGCACGCTGACGGAGCAGCACGCTGACGGAGCAACACGCTTACGGAGCAGCACGCTGACGGTGGAGCACGATGACGGAGCAGCACGCTGACGGTGGAGCACGCTGACGGAGCAGCACACTGACGGTGCAGCACGCTGACGGAGCAGCGCGCCGACAGTGGAGCACGCTGACGGAGCAGCACGCTGACGGTGCAGCACGCTGACGGAGCAGCACGCTGACGGTGGAGCACGCTGACGGAGCAGTACGCTGACGGTGCAGCACGCTGACGGAGCAGCACGCTGACAGTGCAGCACACTGACGGAGCAGCACGCTGACAGTGCAGCACGGTGAGGGTGCAGCATGGTGACGGAGCAGCACGATGACGGTGCAGCACGATGACGGTGCAGCACGCTGACGGTACAGCACGCTGACGGAGCTGCATGCTGACAGTGCAGCACACTGACGGAGCAGCACGCTGACAGTGCAGCACACTGACGGAGCAGCACGCTGACAGTGCAGCACGGTGAGGGTGCAGCATGGTGACGGATCAGCACGATGACGGTGCAGCACGATGACGGTGCAGCAGGCTGACGGTGCAGCACTCTGACGGAGCAACACGCTGACGGAGCAGCACTCTGACGGAGCAGCACGCTGACAGAGCAGCATGGTGAGGGTGCAGCACGCTGACGGAGCAGCACGCTGACGGTGCAGCATGCTGACGGAGCAGCACACTGACGGTGCAGCACGCAAACGGTGCAGCACGCTGACGGAGCAGCACCCTGACGGTGGAGCATGCTGACGGAGCAGCACCCTGACGGTGGAGCACGCTGATGGAGCAGCACCCTGATGGTGCAGCACGGAGATGCTGCAGCACGCTGACGGTGGAGCACGCTGACGGTGAAGCACGCTGACGGAGCAGCACACTGATGGAGCAGCACGCTGACGGTGGAGCACGCTGAAAGAGCAGCACGCTGACGGTGAAGCACGCTGACGGTGCAGCACGCTGACGGAGCAGGACGCTGATGGAGCAGCACGCTGACGGTGGAGCACGCTGACAGAACAGCACGTTGATGGAGCAGCGCACTGATGGCGCAGTACGCTGTCCGTGCAGCACGCTGATGGTGAATCATGGCAGCGGTGCAGCATGCCGACGGTAGAGCACGTTGAAGCTGAAGCATGCTGAAAGGGCAGCACGCTGACGGAGCAGCACGCTGACGGAGCAGCACGCTGACTGAGCAGCACGCTGATGGTGGAGCACACTGACGGTGTAGCACGCTGACGGTGAAGCACGCTGACGGTAGAGTACGCTGACGGTGGAGTACGCTGATGGTGGAGCATGCTGACGGAGCAGCACGCTAACGGAGCAGCACCCTGATGGAGCAGCACCCTGAGGGAGCAGCACCCTGACGGTGCAGCACGCTGACGGAGCTGCACACTGACGGAGCAGCACCCTGACGGAGCAGCACCCTGACGGTGGAGCACGCTGACGGAGCAGCACGCTGCAAGTGCAGCACGCTGACTGAGCAGCACGCTGACGGTGCAGCACGCTGACGGTGTAGCACGCTGACGGAGCTGCACACTGACGGAGCAGCACCCTGACGGAGCAGCACGCTGAAAGTGCAGCACACTGACGGAGCAGCACGCTGACGGTGCAGCACGCTGACGGTGCAGCACGCTGACTGAGCAGCACGCTGACGGTGGAGCACGCTGACGGAGCAGCACGCTGACGGAGAAGCACGCTGACGGAGCTGCACACTGACGGAGCAGCACCCTGACGGTGCAGCAAGGTGACGGAGCGGCACGCTGACGGAGCAGCACCCTGACGGAGCAGCACGCTGACGGAGCAGCACGCTGACGGAGCTGCACGCTGACGGTGGATCATGCTGACAGTGGAGCACGCTGACGGAGCAGCACACTGCAAGTGCAGCACGCTGATGGAGCAGCACGCTGACGGTGGAGCATGCTGACGGTGGAGCACGCTGACGGTGGAGCACGCTGACGGTGCAGCACGCTGACGGTGCAGCACGCTGATGGTGGAGCATGCTGACGGAGCAGCACGCTGACGGAGCACCACGCTGATGCTGCAGCACGCTAACAGAGTAGCACGCTGACGGAGCAGCACGCTGACGGTGCAGCACGCTGACGGAACAGCACGCTGATGGAGCAGCACGCTGACGGTGTATGACGCTGACGGAGCAGCACGCTGATGGTGAAGCACACTGACGGTGTAGCACGCTGACGGTGGAGTACGCTGACGGATGAGTACGCTGACGGTGGAGTACGCTGACGGTGGAGCACGCTGACAGAGCAGCACGCTGACGGAGCAGCACGCTGACGGTGGAGCACGCTGACGGTGCAACACGCTGACGGAGCAGCATGCTGACGGAACAGAACTCTGATGGAGCAGCACGCTGACGGTGCAGCACGCTGACAGTGCAGCACGCCGATGCTGCAGCACGCTGACGGAGCAGCACGCTGACGGAGCAGCACGCTGACGGTGGAGCACGCTGACGGTGCAACACGCTGACGGAGCAGCATGCTGACGGAACAGAACTCTGATGGAGCAGCACGCTGACGGTGCAGCACGCTGACAGTGCAGCACGCCGATGCTGCAGCACGCTGACGGAGCAGCACGCTGACGGAGCAGCACGCTGACGGAGCTGCACGCTGGTGGAGCAGCACCCTGACGGTGCAGCACGCTGACGGAGCTGCACACTGACGGAGCAGCACGCTGACAGAGCAGCATGCTGACTGAGCAGCACGCTGACGGTGGAGCACTCTGATGGTGGAGTACGCTGACGGAGCAGGACGCTGAAAGTGCAGCACACTGACGGAGCAGCACACTGACGGAGCAGCACCCTGACAGAGCAGCACGCTGACTGAGCAGCACACTGACGGTGGAGCACTCTGACGGTGGAGTACGCTGACGGAGCAGCACGCTGACGGTGGAGCACGCTGACGGTGGAGCACGCTGACGGTGGAGCACGCTGACGGTGCAGCACGCTGACGGTGGAGCACGCTGATGGTGCAGCACGCTGACGGTGCAGCACGCTGACGGTGGAGCATGCTGACGGAGCAGCACGCTGACGGAGCACCACGCTGATGCTGCAGCACGCTAACAGAGTAGCACGCTGACGGAGCAGCACGCTGACGGTGCAGCACGCTGACGGAACAGCACGCTGATGGAGCACCACGCTGACTGAGCAGCATGCTGACGATGCAGTACGGTGACGGAGCAGCACGCTGACGGTGGAGCATGCTGACGGTGGTGCACGCAGAGGGAGCAGCACGCTGTCGGTGCAGCACGCTGCAAGTGCAGCACGCTGACTGAGCAGCACGCCGACGGTGTAGCACGCTGACCGCGCTGCACACTGACGGAGCGGCAGGCTGACGGTGGAGCACGCTGACGGAGCAGCACGCTGAAATGCAGCACGCTGACGGAGCAGCACGCTGACAGAACAGCACGCTGACGGTGGAGCACGCTGACAGAACAGCACGTTGATGGAGCAGCGCACTGACGGCGCAGTACGCTGTCGGTGCAGCACGCTGATGGTGAATCATGGCGGCGGTGCAGCATGCCGACGGTAGAGCATGTTGAAGCTGAAGCACGCTGAAAGGGCAGCACGCTGACGGAGCAGCACGCTGACGGAGCAGCACGCTGACGGTGCAGCATGCTGACGGAGCAGCACGCTGACGGAGCAGCACGCTGACTGAGCAGCACGCTGACGGTGGAGCACGCTGACGGTGTAGCACGCTGACGGTGAAGCACGCTGACGGTGGAGCACGCTGACGGTGTAGCACGCTGACGGTGAAACACGCTGACGGTGGAGTACGCTGATGGTGGAGCATGTGACGGAGCAGCACGCTGACGGAGCAGCACCCTGACGGAGCAGCACCCTGACAGAGCAGCACCCTGACGGTGGAGCACGCTGACGGAGCTGCACACTGACGGAGCAGCACCCTGACAGAGCAGCACCCTGACGGTGGAGCACGCTGACGGAGCAGCACGCTGCAAGTGCAGCACGCTGACTGAGCAGCTCGCTGATGGTGCAGCACGCTGACGGTGTAGCACGCTGACGGAGCTGCACACTGATGGAGCAGCACCCTGACGGAGCAGCACGCTGATGGTGGAGCACTCTGACGGTGGAGTACGCTGACGGAGCAGCACGCTGATGGAGCAGCACGCTGACGGTGGAGCACGCTGACGGTGGAGCACGCTGACGGTGGAGCATGCTGACGGAGCAGCACGCTGACGGAGCACCACGCTGATGCTGCAGCACGCTAACAGAGTAGCACGCTGACGGAGCAGCACGCTGATGGTGCAGCACGCTGACGGAACAGCACGCTGATGGAGCAGCACGCTGACGGTGTATGACGCTGACGGAGCAGCACGCTGATGGTGAAGCACGCTGACGGTGTAGCACGCTGACGGTGGAGTACGCTGACGGATGAGTACGCTGACGGTGGAGTATGCTGACGGTGGAGCACGCTGACAGAGCAGCACGCTGACGGAGCAGCACGCTGACGGTGGAGCACGCTGATGGTGCAACACGCTGACGGAGCAGCATGCTGACGGAGCAGAACTCTGATGGAGCAGCACGCTGACGGTGCAGCACGCTGACAGTGCAGCACGCCGATGCTGCAGGACGCTGACGGTGCAGCACGCTGATGGTGAATCAAGGCGGCTGTGCAGCATGCCAACGGTAGAGCACGCTGAAGCTGAAGCACGCTGAAAGTGCAGCACGCTGATGGAGCAGCACGCTGACGGAGCAGCACGCTGACGGAGCAGTACGCTGACGGAGCTGCACACTGACGGAGCAGCACCCTGACAGAGCAGCACGCTGACGGAGCAGCATGCTGACTGAGCAGCACGCTGACGGTGGAGCACGCTGACGGAGCAGCACGCTGACGGAGCAGCACGCTGACGGAGCAGCACGCTGACGGTGGAGCACTCTGACGGTGGAGTACGCTGACGGAGCAGCACGCTGATGGAGCAGCACGCTGACGGTGGAGCACGCTGACGGTGGAGCACGCTGACGGTGGAGCACGCTGACGGTGCAGCACGCTGACGGTGGAGCACACTGATGGTGCAGCACGCTGACGGTGCAGCACGCTGACGGTGGAGCATGCTGACGGAGCAGCACGCTGATGGTGAAGCACACTGACGGTGTAGCAAGCTGACGGTGGAGTACGCTGACGGATGAGTACGCTGACGGTGGAGTACGCTGACGGTGGAGCACGCTGACAGAGCAGCATGCTGACGGAGCAGCACACTGACGGTGGAGCACGCTGACGGTGCAACACGCTGACGGAGCAGCATGCTGACGGAGCAGAACACTGATGGAGCAGCACGCTGACGGTGCAGCACACTGACAGTGCAGCACGCCAATGCTGCAGGACGCTGACGGTGCAGCACGCTGATGGTGAATCAAGGCGGCTGCGCAGCATGCCAACGGTAGAGCACGCTGAAGCTGAAGCACGCTGAAAGTGCAGCACGCTGACAGAGCAGCACGCTGACGGAGCAGCACGCTGACGGTGGAGCACGCTGACGGAGCAGCACGCTGACGGTGGAGCACGCTGACGGAGAAGCACGCTGATGGAGCAGCAAGCTGACGGTGGAGCACACTGACGGTGGAGCACGCTGACGGAGCATCACGCTGACGGTGCAGCACGCTGACGGTGGAGCATGCTGACGGTGGAGCATCCTGACGGAGCAGCACGCTGCAAGTGCAGCACGCTGACTGAGCAGCACGCTGACGGAGTAGCACGCTGACCGCGCTGCACACTGACGGAGCGGCAGGCTGACGGTGGAGCACGCTGACGGTGGAGCATGCTGACGGTGTAACACGCTGACGGTGAAGCACGCTGACGGTGGAGCACGCTGACGGTGTAGCACGCTGACGGTGAAGCACGCTGACGGTGGAGTATGCTGATGGTGGAGCATGCTGACGGTGCAGCACGCTAACGGAGCAGCACCCTGACGGAGCAGCACCCTGACGGAGCAGCACCCCGATGGTGGAGCACGCTGACGGAGCTGCACACTGACGGAGCAGCACCCTGATGGAGCAGCACGCTGACGGTGGAGCACGCTGACGGAGCAGCACGCTGAAGGAGCAGCACGCTGACGGAGCAGCACGCTGACGGAGCAGCACCCTGACAGTGCAGCACGCTGACGGAGCTGCACACTGACAGAGCAGCACCCTGACGGAGCAGCACGCTGACGGAGCAGCATGCTGACTGAGCAGCACGCTGACGGTGGAGCACTCTGACGGTGGAGTACGCTGACGGAGCAGCACGCTGACGGAGCAGCACGCTGACGGTGGAGCACGCTGACGGTGGAGCACGCTGACGGTGCAGCACGCTGACGGTGGAGCACACTGATGGTGCAGCACGCTGACGGAGCAGCACGCTGACGGTGGAGCACGCTGACGGTGGAGCACGCTGACGGTGCAGCACGCAGACGGTGGAGCATGCTGACGGAGCAGCACGCTGACCGAGCACCACGCTGATGCTGCAGCACGCTAACAGAGTAGCACGCTGACGGAGCAGCACGCTGACGGTGCAGCACGCTGACGGAACAGCACGCTGATGGAGCAGCACGCTGACGGTGTATGACGCTGACGGAGCAGCACGCTGATGGTGAAGCACACTGACGGTGTAGCACGCTGACGGTGGAGTACGCTGACGGATGAGTACGCTGACGGTGGAGTACGCTGACGGTGGAGCACGCTGACAGAGCAGCACGCTGACGGAGCAGCACGCTGACGGTGGAGCACGCTGACGGTGCAACACGCTGACGGAGCAGCATGCTGACGGAACAGAACTCTGATGGAGCAGCACGCTGACGGTGCAGCACGCTGACAGTGCAGCACGCCGATGCTGCAGCACGCTGACGGAGCAGCACGCTGACGGAGCAGCACGCTGACGGAGCTGCACGCTGGTGGAGCAGCACCCTGACGGTGCAGCACGCTGACGGAGCTGCACACTGACGGAGCAGCACGCTGACAGAGCAGCATGCTGACTGAGCAGCACGCTGACGGTGGAGCACTCTGATGGTGGAGTACGCTGACGGAGCAGGACGCTGAAAGTGCAGCACACTGACGGAGCAGCACACTGACGGAGCAGCACCCTGACAGAGCAGCACGCTGACTGAGCAGCACACTGACGGTGGAGCACTCTGACGGTGGAGTACGCTGACGGAGCAGCACGCTGACGGTGGAGCACGCTGACGGTGGAGCACGCTGACGGTGGAGCACGCTGATGGTGCAGCACGCTGACGGTGCAGCACGCTGACGGTGGAGCATGCTGACGGAGCAGCACGCTGACGGAGCACCACGCTGATGCTGCAGCACGCTAACAGAGTAGCACGCTGACGGAGCAGCATGCTGACGGTGCAGCACGCTGACGGAACAGCACGCTGATGGAGCAGCACGCTGATGGTGTATGACGCTGACGGAGCAGCACGCTGACGGTGGAGCACGCTGACGGTGGAGCACGCTGACGGTGTAGCACGCTGACGGAGCAGCACGCTGACGGTGCAGCACGCTGACGGAGCTGCACACTGACGGAGCAGCACCCTGACGGAGCAGCACGCTGAAAGTGCAGCACACTGACGGAGCAGCACGCTGACGGAGCAGCACGCTGACGGAGCAGCACGCTGACTGAGCAGCACGCTGCCGGTGGAGCACGCTGACGGAGCAGCACCCTGACGGTGGAGCACGCTGATAGAGCAGCACCCTGACGGTGCAGCACGGAGATGCTGCAGCACGCTGACGGTGGAGCACGCTGACGGTGGAGCACGCTGACGGAGCAGCACACTGACGGAGCAGCACGCTGACGGTGGAGCACGCTGACGGAGCAGCACGCTGACGGTGAAGCACGCTGACGGTGCAGCACGCTGACGGAGCAGGACGCTGACGGAGCTGCACGCTGACGGTGAAGCACGCTGACGGTGGAGCATGCTGACGGTGGAGCACGCTGAAGGAGCAGCACGCTGACTGAGCAGCACGCTGACGATGCAGTACGCTGACGGAGCAGCACGCTGACGCTGGAGCATGCTGACGGTGGAGCACACTGACGGAGCAGCACGCTGACGGTGCAGCACGCTGACGGTGGATCATGCTGACGGTGAAGCACGCTGACGGAGCTGCACACTGACGGAGCGGCAGGCTGACGGTGGAGCACGCTGACGGAGCAGCACAATGAAATGCAGCACGCTGACGGAGCAGCACGCTGACAGAACAGCACGCTGACGGTGGAGCACGCTGACAGAACAGCACGTTGATGGAGCAGCGCACTGACGGAGCAGTACGCTGTCGGTGCAGCACGCTGATGGTGAATCATGGCGGCGGTGCAGCATGCCGACGGTAGAGCACGTTGAAGCTGAAGCATGCTGAAAGGGCAGCACGCTGACGGAGCAGCACGCTGACGGAGCAGCACGCTGACTGAGCAGCACGCTGACGGTGGAGCACGCTGACGGTGTAGCACGCTGACGGTGAAGCACGCTGACGGTAGAGTACGCTGACGGTGGAGTACGCTGATGGTGGAGCATGCTGACGGAGCAGCACGCTAACGGAGCAGCACCCTGACGGAGCAGCACCCTGAGGGAGCAGCACCCTGACGCTGCAGCACGCTGACTGAGCTGCACACTGACGGAGCAGCACCCTGACGGAGCAGCACCCTGACGGTGGAGCACGCTGACGGAGCAGCACGCTGCAAGTGCAGCACGCTGACTGAGCAGCACGCTGACGGTGCAGCACGCTGACGGTGTAGCACGCTGACGGAGCTGCACACTGACGGAGCAGCACCCTGACGATGCAGCACGCTGAAAGTGCAGCACACTGACGGAGCAGCACACTGACGGAGCAGCACGCTGACGGAGCAGCACGCTGACTGAGCAGCACGCTGACGGTGGAGCACGCTGACGGAGCAGCACGCTGACGGAGAAGCACGCTGACGGAGCTGCACACTGACGGAGCAGAACCCTGACGGTGCAGCACGCTGACGGAGCTGCACACTGACGGAGCAGCACCCTGACGGAGCAGCACGCTGACGGAGCTGCACACTGACGGAGCAGCACCCTGACAGAGCAGCACGCTGACGGAGCAGCATGCTGACTGAGCAGCACGCTGACGGTGGAGCACGCTGACGGAGCAGCACGCTGACGGAGCAGCACGCTGACGGTGGAGCACTCTGACGGTGGAGTACGCTGACGGAGCAGCACGCTGATGGAGCAGCACGCTGACGGTGGAGCACGCTGACGGTGGAGCACGCTGACAGTGCAGCACGCTGACGGTGGAGCACACTGATGGTGCAGCACGCTGACGGTGCAGCACGCTGACGGTGGAGCATGCTGACGGAGCAGCACGCTGATGGTGAAGCACACTGACGGTGTAGCAAGCTGACGGTGGAGTACGCTGACGGATGAGTACGCTGACGGTGGAGTACGCTGACGGTGGAGCACGCTGACAGAGCAGCATGCTGACGGAGCAGCACACTGACGGTGGAGCACGCTGACGGTGCAACACGCTGACGGAGCAGCATGCTGACGGAGCAGAACACTGATGGAGTAGCACGCTGACGGTGCAGCACACTGACAGTGCAGCACGCCAATGCTGCAGGACGCTGACGGTGCAGCACACTGATGGTGAATCAAGGCGGCTGCGCAGCATGCCAACGGTAGAGCACGCTGAAGCTGAAGCACGCTGAAAGTGCAGCACACTGACAGAGCAGCACGCTGACGGAGCTGCACACTGACGGAGCAGCACCCTGATGGTGGAGCACGCTGACGGAGCTGCACACTGACGGAGCAGCACCCTGATGGTGGAGCACGCTGACGGAGCTGCACACTGACGGAGCAGCACCCTGATGGAGCAGCACCCTGATGGTGGAGCACGCTGACGGAGCTGCACACTGACGGAGCAGCACCCTGATGGAGCAGCACGCTGACGGTGGAGCACGCTGACGGAGCAGCACGCTGAAGGAGCAGCACGCTGACGGAGCAGCACGCTGACGGAGCAGCACCCTGACAGTGCAGCACGCTGACGGAGCTGCACACTGACAGAGCAGCACCCTGACGGAGCAGCACGCTGACGGAGCAGCATGCTGACTGAGCAGCACGCTGACGGTGGAGCACTCTGACGGTGGAGTACCCTGACGGAGCAGCACGCTGACGGAGCAGCACGCTGACGGTGGAGCACGCTGACGGTGGAGCATGCTGACGGTGCAGCACGCTGACGGTGGAGCACACTGATGGTGCAGCACGCTGACGGAGCAGCACGCTGACGGTGGAGCACGCTGACGGTGGAGCACGCTAACGGTGCAGCACGCAGACGGTGGAGCATGCTGACGGAGCAGCACGCTGACCGAGCACCACGCTGATGCCGCAGCACGCTAACAGAGTAGCACGCTGACGGAGCAGCACGCTGACGGTGCAGCACGCTGACGGAACAGCACGCTGATGGAGCACCACGCTGACTGAGCAGCATGCTGACGATGCAGTACGGTGACGGAGCAGCACGCAGACGGTGGAGCATGCTGACGGTGGTGCACGCTGAGGGAGCAGCACGCTGTCGGTGCAGCACGCTGCAAGTGCAGCACGCTGACTGAGCAGCACGCCGACGGTGTAGCACGCTGACCGCGCTGCACACTGACGGAGCGGCAGGCTGACGGTGGAGCACGCTGACGGAGCAGCACGCTGAAATGCAGCACGCTGACGGAGCAGCACGCTGACAGAACAGCACGCTGACGGTGGAGCACGCTGACAGAACAGCACGTTGATGGAGCAGCGCACTGACGGCGCAGTACGCTGTCGGTGCAGCACGCTGATGGTGAATCATGGCGGCGGTGCAGCATGCCGACGGTAGAGCATGTTGAAGCTGAAGCACGCTGAAAGGGCAGCACGTTGACGGAGCAGCACGCTGACGGAGCAGCACGCTGACGGTGCAGCATGCTGACGGAGCAGCACGCTGACGGAGCAGCACGCTGACTGAGCAGCACGCTGACGGTGGAGCACGCTGACGGTGTAGCACGCTGACGGTGAAGCACGCTGACGGTGGAGCACGCTGACGGTGTAGCACGCTGACGGTGAAACACGCTGACGGTGGAGTACGCTGATGGTGGAGCATGTGACGGAGCAGCACGCTGACGGAGCAGCACCCTGACGGAGCAGCACCCTGACAGAGCAGCACCCTGACGGTGGAGCACGCTGACGGAGCTGCACACTGACGGAGCAGCACCCTGACGGAGCAGCACCCTGACGGTGGAGCACGCTGACGGAGCAGCACGCTGCAAGTGCAGCACGCTGACTGAGCAGCTCGCTGATGGTGCAGCACGCTGACGGTGTAGCACGCTGACGGAGCTGCACACTGATGGAGCAGCACCCTGACGGAGCAGCACGCTGATGGTGGAGCACTCTGACGGTGGAGTACGCTGACGGAGCAGCACGCTGATGGAGCAGCACGCTGACGGTGGAGCACGCTGACGGTGGAGCACGCTGACGGTGGAGCACGCTGACGGTGGAGCATGCTGACGGAGCAGCACGCTGACGGAGCACCACGCTGATGCTGCAGCACGCTAACAGAGTAGCACGCTGACGGAGCAGCACGCTGATGGTGCAGCACGCTGACGGAACAGCACGCTGATGGAGCAGCACGCTGACAGAAGAGCACGCTGACGGTGGAGCACGCTGACGGTGGAGCACGCTGACGGTGGAGCACGCTGACAGAACAGCACGTTGATGGAGCAGCGCACTGACGGCGCAGTACGCTGACGGTGCAGCACGCTGATGGTGAATCATGGCGGCGGTGCAGCATGCCGACGGTAGAGCACGTTGAAGCTGAAGCACGCTGAAAGGGCAGCACGCTGACGGAGCAGCACGCTGACGGTGGAGCACGCTGACGGTGTAGCACGCTGACAGTGGAGTACGCTGACGGTGGAGTACGCTGATGGTGCAGCACGCTGACGGAGCAGCACGCTGACGGAGCAGCACACTGACGGAGCAGCACGCTGACGGAGCAGCACGCTGACGGAGCAGCATGCTGACGGAGCAGCACGCTGAAAGTGCAGCACGCTGACGGAGCAGCACGCTGACTGAGCAGCACGCTGACGGTGGAGCACGCTGACGGAGCAGCACGCTGACGGTGGAGCACTCTGACGGTGGAGTACGCTGACGGAGCAGCACTCTGACGGAGTAGCACGCTGACGGTGGAGCACTCTGACGGAGGAGCACGCTGACAGTGTAGCACGCTGACGGGGGAGCACGCTGACGGTGTAGCACGCTGACGGTGTAGCACGCTGACGGAGGAGCACGCTGACGATGTAGCACGCTGACGTAGCAGCACGCTGACGGTGGAGCACGCTGATGCTGTTGCACGCTGACGGAGCAGCACGCTGACGGTGCAGCACGCTGATGGTGCAGCACGCTGACGGTGCAGCAAGCTGACGGTGGAGCACACTGATGGTGCAGCACGCTGACGGTGCAGCACGCTGACGGTGGAGCACGCTGACGGAGCAGAACGCTGACGGAGCACCACGCTGATGCTGCAGCACGCTAACAGAGCAGCACGCTGACAGAGCAGTACGCTGACGGTGCAGCACGCTGACGGAACAGCACACTGACGGAGCAGCACACTGACAGTGGAGCACGCTGACGGTGAAGCACGCTGACGGTGCAGCACGCTGACGGAGGTGCACGCTGACAGTGTAGCACGCTGACGGAGGAGCATGCTGACGGTGTAGCACGATGACGGAGCAGCACGCTGACGGTGCAGCACGCTAACGGTGCAGTACGCTGACGGTGGAGCACGCTGACAGAGCAGCACACTGACGATGGAGCACGCTGACGGAGCAGCACGCTGACGGTGGAGCACGCTGCCAGAGCAGCACGCTGATGGAGCAGCACGCTTACAGTGCAGCACGCTGATGGTGCAGTACGCTGACGGTGCAGCTCGCTGACGGAGCACGCTGACGGTGCAGCTCGCTGACAGAGCACGCTGACAGTGCAGCACGCTGACGGGGGAGCACGCTGACAGAGCAGCACGCTGATGGAGCAGCACTCTGACGGTGCAGCACACTGATGGAGCAGCACGCTGACGGTGCAGCACGCTGACGGTGCAGCACGCTGACGGTGGAGTACGCTGAAGGTGGAGGACGCTGACGGTGTAGCACGCTGACAGTGGAGTACGCTGACGGTGGAGTACTCTGACGGTGGAGCACGCTGACGTTGCAGCACGTTGACGGAGCAACACGCTGACGGTGGAGCACGCTGACGGTGCAACACGCTGACGGAGCAGCACGCTGACGGTGGAGCACGCTGACGGTGGAGCACGCTGACGGTGGAGCACGCTGGCGGTGGAGCACGTTGACGGAGCAGCACGCTGATGGTGCAGCACGCTGACGGTGGAGCATGCTGACGGTGGAGCACGCTGACGGAGCAGCACGCTGCAAGTGCAGCACGCTGACTGAGCAGCACGCTGACGGTGTAGCACGCTGACGGAGCTGCACACTGACGGAGCAGCAGGCTGACAGTGGAGCACGCTGACGGAGCAGCACGCTGACGGTGGAGCACGCTGGCGGTGGAGCACGTTGACGGAGCAGCACGCTGATGGTGCAGCACGCTGACGGTGGAGCATGCTGACGGTGGAGCACGCTGACGGAGCAGCACGCTGCAAGTGCAGCACGCTGACTGAGCAGCACGCTGACGGTGTAGCACGCTGACGGTGCAGCACGCTGAAATGCAGCACGCTGACGGTGCAGCACGCTGACGGAGCAGCACGCTGACAGAAGAGCACGCTGACGGTGGAGCACGCTGACGGTGGAGCACTCTGACAGAACAGCACGTTGATGGAGCAGCGCACTGACGGCGCAGTACGCTGACGGTGCAGCACGCTGATGGTGAATCATGGCGGCGGTGCAGCATGCCGACGGTAGAGCACGTTGAAGCTGAAGCACGCTGAAAGGGCAGCACGCTGACGGAGCAGCACGCTGACGGAGCTGCACGCTGACGGAGCAGCACGCTGACAGTGCAGCACACTGACGGAGCAGCACGCTGGCAGTGCAGCACGGTGAGGGTGCAGCATGGTGACGGAGCAGCACGATGACGGTGCAGCACGATGACGGTGCAGCACGCTGACGGTACAGCACGCTGACAGAGCTGCACGCTGACAGTGCAGCACACTGACGGAGCAGCACGCTGACAGTGCAGCACACTGACGGAGCAGCACGCTGACAGTGCAGCACGGTGAGGGTGCAGCATGGTGACGGAGCAGCACGCTGACGGAGCACCACGCTGATGCTGCAGCACGCTAACGGTGGAGCACGCTGACGGAGCAGCACGCTGACGGTGCAGCACGCTGACGGAACAGCACGCTGATGGAGCAGCACGCTGACGGTGTATGACGCTGACGGAGCAGCACGCTGATGGTGAAGCACGCTGACGGTGTAGCACGCTGACGGTGGTGTACGCTGACGGATGAGTACGCTGACGGTGGAGTATGCTGACGGTGGAGCACGCTGACAGAGCAGCACGCTGACGGAGCAGCACGCTGACGGTGGAGCACGCTGACGGTGCAACACGCTGACGGAGCAGCATGCTGACGGAGCAGAAATCTGATGGAGCAGCACGCTGACGGTGCAGCACGCTGACAGTGCAGCACGCCGATGCTGCAGGACGCTGACGGTGCAGCACGCTGATGGTGAATCAAGGCGGCTGTGCAGCATGCCAACGGTAGAGCACGCTGAAGCTGAAGCACGCTGAAAGTGCAGCACGCTGATGGTGCAGCACGCTGACGGAGCAGCACGCTGACGGAGCAGTACGCTGACGGTGGAGCACGCTGACGGAGCAGCACGCTGACGGTGGATCAATCTGACGGTGCAGTACGCTGACGGAGCAGCACGCTGACGGAGCAGCACGGTGACGGTGCAGTACGCTGACGGAGCAGCAGGCTAACGGAGCAGCACGCTGACGGAGCACCACGCTGATGCTGCAGCACGCTAACGGTGGAGCACGCTGACGGAGCAGCACGCTGACGGTGCAGCACGCTGACGGAGCAGCACGGTGACGGTGCAGTACGCTGACGGAGCAGCAGGCTAACGGAGCAGCACGCTGACAGTGGAGCACGCTGATGCTGTAGCACACTGACGGAGCAGCACGCTGACGGTGCAGCACGCTGACGGTGGAGCACGCTGACGGAGGAGCACGCTGACGGAGCAGCACGCTGACGGAGCAGCATGCTGACGGTGGAGCACGCTGAAGGAGCAGCAAGCTGACTGAGCAGCACGCTGACGATGCAGTACGCTGAAGGTGGAGGACGCTGACGGTGTAGCACGCTGACAGTGGAGTACGCTGACGGTGGAGTACTCTGACGGTGGAGCACGCTGACGTTGCAGCACGTTGACGGAGCAACACGCTGACGGTGGAGCACGCTGACGGTGCAACACGCTGACGGAGCAGCACGCTGACGGTGGAGCACGCTGACGGTGGAGCACGCTGACGGTGGAGCACGCTGACGGAGCAGAACGCTGACGGTGGAGCACGCTGGCGGTGGAGCACGTTGACGGAGCAGCACGCTGACGATGCAGTACGCTGAAGGTGGAGGACGCTGACGGTGTAGCACGCTGACAGTGGAGTACGCTGACGGTGGAGTACTCTGACGGTGGAGCACGCTGACGTTGCAGCACGTTGACGGAGCAACACGCTGACGGTGGAGCACGCTGACGGTGCAACACGCTGACGGAGCAGCACGCTGACGGTGGAGCACGCTGACGGTGGAGCACGCTGACGGTGGAGCACGCTGACGGAGCAGAACGCTGACGGTGGAGCACGCTGGCGGTGGAGCACGTTGACGGAGCAGCACGCTGATGGTGCAGCACGCTGACGGTGGAGCATGCTGACGGTGGAGCACGCTGACGGAGCAGCACGCTGCAAGTGCAGCACGCTGACTGAGCAGCACGCTGACGGTGTAGCACGCTGACGGTGCAGCACGCTGAAATGCAGCACGCTGACGGTGCAGCACGCTGACGGAGCAGCACGCTGACAGAAGAGCACGCTGACGGTGGAGCACGCTGACGGTGGAGCACTCTGACAGAACAGCACGTTGATGGAGCAGCGCACTGACGGCGCAGTACGCTGACGGTGCAGCACGCTGATGGTGAATCATGGCGGCGGTGCAGCATGCCGACGGTAGAGCACGTTGAAGCTGAAGCACGCTGAAAGGGCAGCACGCTGACGGAGCAGCACGCTGACGGAGCTGCACGCTGACGGAGCAGCACGCTGACAGTGCAGCACACTGACGGAGCAGCACGCTGGCAGTGCAGCACGGTGAGGGTGCAGCATGGTGACGGAGCAGCACGATGACGGTGCAGCACGATGACGGTGCAGCACGCTGACGGTACAGCACGCTGACAGAGCTGCACGCTGACAGTGCAGCACACTGACGGAGCAGCACGCTGACAGTGCAGCACACTGACGGAGCAGCACGCTGACAGTGCAGCACGGTGAGGGTGCAGCATGGTGACGGAGCAGCACGCTGACGGAGCACCACGCTGATGCTGCAGCACGCTAACGGTGGAGCACGCTGACGGAGCAGCACGCTGACGGTGCAGCACGCTGACGGAACAGCACGCTGATGGAGCAGCACGCTGACGGTGTATGACGCTGACGGAGCAGCACGCTGATGGTGAAGCACGCTGACGGTGTAGCACGCTGACGGTGGTGTACGCTGACGGATGAGTACGCTGACGGTGGAGTATGCTGACGGTGGAGCACGCTGACAGAGCAGCACGCTGACGGAGCAGCACGCTGACGGTGGAGCACGCTGACGGTGCAACACGCTGACGGAGCAGCATGCTGACGGAGCAGAAATCTGATGGAGCAGCACGCTGACGGTGCAGCACGCTGACAGTGCAGCACGCCGATGCTGCAG